>NC_051398.1:1432958-1435458 GCF_015228065.2 Penaeus monodon | reverse complement strand
TAAAAACAAAACAAATGGATAGGAAGCGACCGTCATTTTCTCTCTCTTTCTTTCTCTTTCTCTTTTTCTCTTTCTCTCTTTCTCTCTTTCTCTCTTTCTCTTTTTCTCTCTCTCTCTCTCTCTCTCTCTCTCTCTCTCTCTCTCTCTCTCTCTCTCTCTCTCTCTCTCTCTCTCTCTCTCCCTCCCTCCCTCCCTCCCTCCCTCTCTTCTCACCATCTCCTCTCCCTCCTCCTCTTTCTTTACCTCTCCCTCCCACCCTCCTCACCTTGTCTCTCCCACTCTCCTCACCCTCCCTCTCTCTCCTTCCCACCCTCCCTTACCTCTCCTTCCCTCACTCCTCTCCCTCCTTCTCTCCTCTCTCTCCCTCTCTCTCTCTCTCTCCTCTCTCTCCTCTCTCTCCTCTCTCTCTCCTCTCTCTTTCTCATTAATGCTTCTACCTCCTACCGAGTATAGGTTAGTCTACCCTAATTCCGAGAACAGCGAGGTGGCACGTCGCCTTCTGAAGAATTGGCAAACGTTGCGATATTTAAAACACCTGTTACCTACGTGTTCAGGGTACGTGATGGGTGTAACTGCGTAGGAATATGACTGTTGATTTGTTGGTCTGTTGTTTTTGTTTTGTTTTTGTTTTGTTAGTGTGTAGGTATGTATGGATTCATTACGTGGGGTCGTGACGTTTTTTTTTTTCTTTCTTTCCTGTTTTTCTTTTTTCTTTGATTATCTTGTTTTCATTTTCTTTTTCTTTTTTTAAGCTTCATGGTCTTCTTTACATTCGTTTCTATCTCTCTCTTACTCTCTCTCTCTCTCTCTCTCTCTCTCTCTCTCTCTCTCTCTCTCTCTCTCTCTCTCTCTCTCTCTCTCTCTCTCTCTCTCTCTCTCTCTCTCTCTCTCTCTCTCTCTCTCTCTCTCTCTCTCTCTCTCTCTCTCTCTCTCTCTCTCGCTCTCTCTATCTCTTTCTCTTTCTCTTTCTTTCTTTCCTTCTTTCTTTTTTGTGTCTCTCTCCCTCTTCCTCCTGTTCTCTCTTCCCCCCCCCTTCCTTCCCTCCCTCCCTTCTCCCTTCTCTCCATCCTACCTAAAACTAATAAAAAAAAGACAATAATAATAAGAAAAAAAGAAGTATGAAAAAAGAAGACGAAGAAGAAGAAGAAGAGAGAAAAAAAAGAGAAATCAAGGAAGGGAAAATAATTCACAAACGAGATTAAAAAAAAACAAAAAAAAACGAGAAAATAAGAGGAACAGGAAGAAGGAAAGAGAGATAGAAAGAAAAAAAAAAAAGAAAGATTTACAATTCGCAAACACGAAAACAACAATCCCTCCTCCCCCCCTTCCCCTCCCCCTCCCCCCTACCCCTACCCCTCCCCCAACCACCACTCTCTTGCAAAACAAAGCAACGCAAAAAAAAACAACAAAAAAACAAAACAAAAAAAAAAACAAAAGACAAAAGAGAAAAAAAAGGAAACAGAAGCAGTAAAAGATAACAAGTAATAGCGTAAAAAAACAAGCAACGAAAACAGAAAAACATCAAACCACAAAAAGCAAGCAAACTACAAAAACTTTTGCAACTGCAAAAATAACAACCACTATCCACAAACAACATAACTACAACCACAAACAACTACCATCAACAACCACAAACAACCACCAACAGCAACCACACACAGCCACCAACACAAACAACCACAGACCATTCACAACCACAGACCACAAACCATCATCCACAACCACAAAAAACTACCATCAACAACCACAAACAACCACCACCCACCATCCACAACCACAAACAACCACAACCCACCATCCACAACCACAAACAACCACAACCAACCACAACCACCCACCACCCACCATCCACAACCACAACCAACCACCACCCACCATCCACAACCACAAACAACCACAAACAACCACAACCAACCAAACAACCACAACACCACACCAACCACCACCCACCACCAACCACCATCCACAACCACAAACAACCACAACCAACCACCACCCACCATCCACAACCACAAACAACCACAAACAACCACAAACACCCCCGCAGCCCACTTCCTAGTCCGCAGGCGGCCCGAGCGCCCACCTGCCCGGTGAACTTGGCGTGAATTTGAGGACGGTCAGTAAACGCTACAGGTGGGGTGATGGGGGGGGGGAAGGAGAGGGTGAAGAAGGGGGAAGGGGGGGGTGATAGGGGGAGGGGAAGAGGGGGGGAGAAGGGGTGGGGGGAAGGGGATGGGGGTGAAGGGAAGGGAGGAGGGGTGGGCGGATGAGGGGGTATGTTGAGTGAGGGGAAGAGGGGGTGAGGGTATGTTGAGTGAGGGGAAGAGGGGTGGGGGTATGTTGAGTGAGGGGAAGAGGGGTGGGGGTATGGGGAGTGAAGGGAAGAGGGGGGTGATGGGGATAAAGGGGTGGGGGTGAGGAGGGGAGTGAGGGGAAGAGGGGGTGGGGGTATGAGGAGGTCCCGGGGAGAAAGAGGGAAATTTCCGTAACCTCTATTATT
>NC_051398.1:1420458-1425458 GCF_015228065.2 Penaeus monodon | reverse complement strand
GAGGAGAGAAAAGAGGGGGGAGAAGAAGAGAAGTAGAAAAAGGAGGAAAAATAAGACTAGGAGAGAGGAATGAGAAAAGGTGGGGGGAGGGGGGAAGGGGAAGGAAAGGGGGTTAGGGGTATGGAGGATAGGAAGTGGGGGGGGGGAGGGGGGCGGACGAAGGCACAAATGACACACGAGAATTTAAGAAAAAGAAATGACTAACGGAAGGAATAAATAAAAACACAGAAAAAAATACCTTTTACGAAAGAAAATCATAAAGAAGACGGCATATCATATAATATAACGATTATATTCACAATTCAATTTAACAATTTTAGCCGATGTTTCAGTTTAGAAAATAAATAAATAAATAAAACTTTCAATATTTTCGAATTTTTCTTACGAGGGGAAGGGAGGGGGGAGGGGGAGGGGGAAGGGTTAGCGGAGAAGGAGGGGGAAGGGAGAGGGGGAGGGGAAAGAGGGAGGGGGAAAGGGGGAAGGGGAGGGGGGAGGGGGAAAGGGGAGAGGGAGGGGGAAGGGGAGAAGGAGGGGAAAGAGGGAGGGGGAAAGGGAGAGGAAAAGGGGGGAGTTGAGGGGGGAGGGGGGGAAAGGGGAGAGGGAGGGGGGGAAGGGAGACCCAAAAATAATGCTTAACAACGGCAGTGATGATGACACCTTTGGGGGGGGGGGGATTTTTTCTCTCTCTCTCTCTCTCTCTCTCTCTCTCTCTTCTCTTCTCTCTCTCTCTCTCTCTCTCTCTTTCTATTCCTTCGTCTTATCTTATTATCATATTATCCATCTTATTCTTTATTTTTATTTTCATATTATTGCTTTTATATATATATTGTTTCTCACTTAAATAGTATAAGAGGAACCTTGCAACCGTATGCAACCTGTTCTTGCAAATGTCACTACTAATTATCAGGAGGAAATTGCAAATTGCAAAGAGAGGGATGGGGAGGAAGTAGAACGAAGAAGGGAAGAGAGAAAGGGAAAGAAAAGGGGGAAGGAAAGCAGAAGGAAGAGAATGGGAAGAAGAGGAGAAGAAAGAGAGAGAGAGGGAATAGGAGGAAGGAAGAGAAGAAGGGAGAGAGAAGGAGAGGGAAAGAGAGAGAGGAAAGGGATAGAAGAAAGGAGAAAATAAAAAGAGGGAAGACATATAAACTGCAATAAAAATAAATAAAAAGTAAAACTTGAGAATTATTTCCTTAAAATTATCTAGTAAATCAGGGAATGAAATTAAGTCCCGTTGTTATGATTTATACACACACACACACGCACACACACACACACACACACACACACACACACACCACACACACACACACCAAACACACACACACACACACAAACCACACCAACACAAACCACACACACCAACACACACCAACACACACCACCACACACACACACACACACACACACACACACACACACACACACACACACACACACATACTTAAAAAAATAATGACTTTCAATAAATAATGAAATAAATAATTGAATAGAAAAAAAATTAACAGAAAAATAAATGGAAACAGAGAAAGAGACAAAAATAGAAAGTATGTAAAATAAAAGAGAGAAATAAAAAGAGAGAGATAGAGAGAAGGGGAGAAAAAAAGAAAGAAAGAAAGAAAAAGAAAGAAAGAACGAAAGAAATAAAGAAAAAAAAAGAACGAAAAAAAGAAAAGAAAAGAGAAAAAAAGAAAAAAGAAAGAAAGAAAGAGATACAGAAAGAAAGGAAAAGAAAAAAGAAGAAAAGAAAGAAAGAAAAAAGAAAAAAAAAAAAAAAAAAACAGAAAGAGAGGCACAGAAGGAAAGGACAAGAATTACCTTCATGTACCACGAGAAGTCACCCCTAAATACGAGACGAAGGGAGGGAATTCCCCGACCTACCTACTTACCCACCTACCTACCTTCCTTTATACCTCGTCACGTGTATTTTAGGTTTAGGAAGGGAGGGAGGGAGGGAGGGAGGGAGGGAGGGAGGGAGGGAGGAGGCGGGAGGGAGGGAGGGAGGGAGGGAAGAGAGAGAGAGAGGGGGAGGGAGGGAGAAGGGGGAAGAAGGGAGGGAGAGGGAAGTAGGGAGAGAGGAGAGGAAGAGAGGAGGAGGGAAAAAGGGAGAGAGGGGGAGTGGAATGGAAGGAAGGGTGTCAAGGAGGGAGGTGGAAGAAAGGGAGGAAAAGTAGCAGGGAGGCAGGGAGACAGGGAGACAGGATGGATGGCAGGGAAACAGGGTGTCAGAAAGGGGAGCAGAAAGGGAGGAAGAGAGACAGGGTGGCAGGGAGGCAGGGAGACAGGAAGACAGGAAAACAGGGAGGTAAGAAAGGGAGACAGGGAGGGTATTGATAAACCTGATACATTCCCCGCCCCCCTCACCCCCCTTTCCCCCTCCTCTGGTCTATTAGAGAGAGTGTATATAAAGCTAACTTTCTGTTTTTCGTATTTTTATCCTTTGCTTCATTGTCTACAAGCGAGTAAGGAAGGGGGGAGAGGGGAGGGGAAGAGGGGAGGAGAAGAGGGAGAGAGGGAGAGGAAAGAAGGAAAGAGGGTAAGGAGAGGGGGAGGGAAGGGGATAGGGGAGGGGGAGGAGGGAGAGGGGAAAAGGGGAGGGGGGGAGAGGGGAGGGGGAAGAGGGAGTGGGGAAGGGGAGAGGGGGAGTGGAAGGGAGGAAGAGAGAGGGACAGGAGGGGAGGGGGAGGATGTGATAGGGGTTGACAGAGAAACTAATGGGGGGGGTAGGAGGGGGAGAAGAAGGGGTTAAGAGGGAGAGGGAGGGGGAAGGAGGAGGGAGGGAGGAGGGGGGGTGAGGGAGTAAATATACGCAAGCTTTGGTGTGTTTTTTGTTTTTTATTTTCTCCTTCTCTCTCTCTCTCTCTCTCTCTCTCTCTCTCTCTCTCTCTTTCTCTCTTTCTCTCTCTTTCTCTTTCTCTCTCTCTCTCTCTCTCTCTCTCTCTCTCTCTCTTCCTCTCTCTCTCTCTCTCTCTCTCTCTCTCTCGTCTCTCTCTCACTTTCTTTCTTCTTTCTTTCTGTCATCACTCTCTCTCTTTCTTTCTTTACTCCACTCTTTCTCTTACTCTTTTTTCGCTCTTTCTCCCTCCTTCCCTTCCCCCCTCCCCCCATGTCTCTCTCTCTCTCTTCTCTCTCTTCTCACTCACCCACCCTCTCACGCCCTTCTATACTCTCTCTCTCTCTCCTCTCTCTCTCTCTCTCTGTCTGTTGTCTGTTTGTCTGTCTGTCCTCTCTCTCCCTCTACTATCTCTCTCTCTCTCTCTCTCTCTCTCATATCTCTCTCTCTCTCTCTCTCTCTCTCTCTCTCTCTCTCTCTTTCTTTCTTTCTTTCTTTCTTTCATTCACTCTCTCTCTTTCTTTCTTTCATCCACTCTTTCTCTTTCTCTTTTTCTCTCTTTCTCCCTCCTTCCCTCCCTCCCTCCCCCCCCAGTCTCTCTCTCTCTCTCTCTCTCTCTCACTCACTATCTATCTCTCTCTCTCTCTCTCTCTCTCTCTCTCTCTCTCGCTCTCTCTCTCTCTCTCTCTCTCGGAAATATTTCGTAATTCAAGTTCTTTGTCTGTTCCTTATTTTTATATTGATCTAAATTTTCATCTTTGTTCCCTGTGTGCCTGTGGGTCTAGAGTTCTCTTTCTAAATATGTCTGTCTGTCTCTGTCTGGCTGTCTCTATATGCATGTAGCTCTTTTTTGGTTGACTGTCGTCCGCCTTTTTGTCTGCCTGGAATATCAATTATGGCATGTCTCTCTTCTCTCTCCTCTCTCTCTCTCTCTCTCTCTCTTTCTTTCACACTTACCCTCTCCTCTCCTCTCTCTCTTCTCTTCTTTCTTTACACCACTACTCTCTCTCTCTCTCTCTCTCTGTCTCTTCTCTGCGTCTGTCTGTCGTTCTGTCCTCTCTCTCTCTTCTCTCTCTCTCTCTCTCTCCTTCTCTCTCTTCTCTCTTCGTTCTCTACTCTCCTCTTCTCCCTCTCTTCTCTCTCTCTCTCTCTCTCTCTCTCTCTCTCTCTCTTCCTCTCTCGAGTTTCATTTATATTATGTTACGTCATGCACACATTATATTCTCTCTTTCTCTTCTCTCTCTCTCTTATCTCATATCGCTCTCTCTCTCTCTCTCTCTCTCTCTCTCACTCTCTCTCTCTCTCTTCTCTTCCTCTCTCTCCCTCTCTCTCTCTTCTCTAATCTCTTTTTCTCTCTTCCTCTCTACTTCGTCTCTATTCCTCTCTCTCCTCTCTCTCTCTCTCTCTCTCTCTCTCTCTCTCTCTCTCTCCCTCTCTCTCTCTGAATTTCATTTCTATTATGTTACGTCATGCACACATTATATTAGTGAGAGGGTCATCGGGTCCGTTATAGAAAACGAGATTATTGGTGTCCTGTATCTAAATCCTTGTTTTGATTAATTGAATTAACTGTCTGAAAAAAGAATGTCATTGTCACTGTTCTTTAAGGAAGATATGGATAAAAATTAAATTCAGAAAATTTAGTATTATGACAATTATGATGATGGCGTTGATGATGATGATGATTATCATTATTATTATTAATTTTTTTTTATTATTATTATTATTATTTTATTATTTTTATTATTATTTTTATTATTATTATTATTATTATTATTTTTTTATTATAATTATTATCATTATTATCATTATTATTATTATTATTATCATTATTATTATTATTATCATATGTGTTAGTATAAGTAGTATCATTATCCTTGATATAACTATTGCATTTATCATTATCATTATGACCATCATCATCATCCTTATCATCATCCTCATCAACACAACAGAACACACCTACAACAACCTACACATTATTTAAAAAAAAAAAAAAAGATAGCATAACGTCCTGATATATGACGTAATCTAATCGGAAGTGTGGATTAGAATGATTATAAAGTGTACATAGTATTTGTGAGGCCGTGGAGTTGGGCTTCGCGCTCGTGACGCAGATTGCGTTGGAGTGATTTGGGCAGAACGATCTGGCGATGGGGCTTGTTAGGTC
>NC_051398.1:1412958-1415458 GCF_015228065.2 Penaeus monodon | reverse complement strand
TAGTGGGGGCGGGAGATAGATACAGAGGTAGGTAGAGGAGGAAGGAGGTGAGGGGAGGGAGAGAGTGGGAGGAGGGAGGGACTGAGAGTGGAAGGAAAGGAAGGTAGAGAAAGATAGATAGACAGATAGAGAGATAGATAGACAGATAGATAGTTAGATAGATAGACAGATAGATAGATATAGAGAGAGTGAGAGGAGATGACTCCCGAGGATGAAGAGAGATGAGAGAGAGAATGAGAGAGAGAAGAAAGAAGAGAGAAAGAGAGAGAGAGCGAGAGAGAGAGGAAGAGAGAGAGAGATAAAGAGAGAGAGGAGGAGAGAGAGAGAGGAAGATGAGAGAGGAGCGAGAAGACGAGAGAGAGAGAGAGATCCATAAGACAGACGGAACAGACAGTCAAATAGACAGACAGATAGATAGAAAAAGTAGAAAGAGACAAAAAAAAAGTGGCAAAAGAGGATGACAATAAAAATGGAAGTAAGATGAAAATAGAGAAAAAAGGAGAACACTGCCAAACGTAAGAAAAAATACGAAACAACCGTATTTAAAAAAATATTGATATATATATATATATATATCTAATATAATATATATTAATTATAAAAATATAATACTATTATATATATATATATATATATATACCTATAATATATAATATATAAAATAATATATATATATATATATATTATATATATATATATATATATTATATATATATATATAATATTATATATATATTTATATCTATTTATTATATATCTATATGTTATATTATATTTTTAAAATATTATTATTTTATATATTATATTATTTATATATAATATTATCTATATATGTGTGTGTGTGTGTGTGTGTGTGTGTGTTGTTTGTTGTAAATATATATTATAATATATTTTTTTTATTTATTTATATCTATTATATCTATATAATAATATATTATATTTATTTGTATGATGTGTATACCACACACCCACCACACCCACACACACACACCACACCAGCCACACCACACACACACCACCCCACCCCACCACACCACACCCCATTATTTATATATTATATATATATCTTTATATATATATATATATTATATTATATATTTACACCACACACACAACACACACACCCACACCCACACACATTATATATTTTATATTATTATATTATATATATATATATATATATTATTATATAGTTATATATATTTATTATTTTTTTTTTTTTTTTTTTTTTTTTTTTTTAATATATACCCAACAAACAACAAAAAAAACAACAACACATCCCTCCCCCCCTTCCCAAAAAAAAATATTTTTTTCATTAATTATTTAAATTAAAAAATTATTCCAAAAAAAAAAACACCCAAAACCACACACACCACAACAATTGTCCGTGGTGCATTAATTCCCTTTCCGTCCCAGGAATTTCCCAAAAGAAGGGGTTTACTTGAAGAATTTTTATTTGAAAATTATGTGACTCAAATAGATTTTTGGTGTTTTTTCCTCTTACGAAAAGTTAATTATTTTATGGTCTGTGTTAAAATGTTTTTTTTATGATATGTTTGGTTTTTCAAATTAATGTAAGTTGCACTATTTGAAGTTAGTGATGATTGCATAATAATATTTTTTGGGTGTTATACCCTAAAATTACAAAATAAGATATGATTAGTGTTTAAAAATATTTCCAATGATTTTAGATGTGATAAGGGGGCAATTTATGATAGAGATATAAAGAATAATATGATATATGATTGTATTATATTTTATTTTTAACCCAATAATTAAAAAAAATATAAACAGGATATAATATTCTTTCTATGGAAAAGATGGGTTAGAAAGACAAATGATGAGGAGAATAAAAAAGAAATAAGAAAAGATAATGAAGAATTAAAAAAAAAAATTTAATTTAAAAAAAAAAAAGAAAAAAGCGGTTTTTTTTTTCCAAAGAATTTAAAAGAAATTTTTTAAAAAAAAAAAAGGGCCATTTAAGAACCGAAGGAGAGAGAAGAGAGAGAGAGAGAGAGGAGAGAGAGAGAGAGAAAGAAGAGAAGAAGAGAGGAGAGAGAGGAGAGAGAGGGGAAGGGGGGGGGGTTAATAGATGACAACAGACAGATGATAATAGATAATAGATAATAGATGATAGATAGAGTAAAGAGAGAGTAGAGATAGACAGAGATAGATAGTGTAATAGATGAGAGAGAGAGAGAGGAAAAAAAGGGGGAGACGATAATAGAAGATAAAAAGAACAAATAGAAATGAGAAAAGGGAAAGAGCAGACAGACAAACGAAAAAAGACAAACAACAGACAGACAACGAATTAAAAATACTTATGGTGTTAGTTACCTTGCTCTGAAGATGTGTTTGGTGTATATTTTTTCGTCCATTTGCTCTACCTCCCGCAATGGGGGAACCGCTGAGACGTGATAACAACTGAAAAAAAAGGGTTTTTCAGGGGCACAAGAGTTTTCTACCCAATTTTCCTTCTCTCTTTCTCTCTCTCCCCTTC
>NC_051398.1:1406476-1407858 GCF_015228065.2 Penaeus monodon | reverse complement strand
CGGAAAATTTGGTTTGAACTTTAAGTTTTATTAAAACTATTAAAAAGAAACATAAGAAAAAAAATAAAATATTATAAACTGAAATTATTTACACAACGATTAAAAATGTTTGCGAATTCAGTTATGCAAAATAGTTTTCCTGATTTAGGTCAGTATGCCGGGAAATGCTTGCAGATAAAGAAATATAAAAAACTAGTACGAATGATTGCAATAATATTTACTTTTGCAAAATAGTGAATGATAAAGATAATGATGATGATGATGATGATGATGATGATGATGATGATCTCTCCTCACTTATTTCACCCCCCCCCTTTCTTCTCCCTTCCCTCTGTGACCTCCTTCCCTCTTCTCTCTCTCTCTCTCTCTCTCTCTCTCTCTCTCTCGCTCGCTCGCTCTCTCTCTATCTCTCTCTCTCTCTCTCTCTCTCTCTCTCTCTCTCTCTCTCTCTCTCTCCTCTCTCTCTCTCTCTCTCTCTCTCTCTCTCTCTCTCTCTCCATCTCATCTATCTATCTATATTTCTCTAACTCTAACTCTTTCTCTCTCTCTCTCTTCCCTCTTCCTCCTCCCTCTCTCCCTTCCCTCTCTCGATACACCTTCTCCCTCTCTTCCTTCATTTCTTCCTTCCTTCTCCTCCCCATTCCTCCTTCCTTCCCTCTTCCTTCTTCCTCCTCCCCATCCACTCCCTCTTCTCCCCTCCCTCTATCCCTTCTTCACTTACCCTCCCATTCTTCCTCTCTATCCCTCCCTCCTTGTGCCCACTCCCTCACCTCCCATCCCTCCCCCTTGTCCTCCTCCTCCTCCCTCCCCACCCCTCCCCATCCCCCATCCTTCCCTCCTCCTTCCCCTCCCCATCCCTCTACCCACCCCTTCTTCTCCTCCCCATCCCTCTCTCTCCACCCCTCTACCCTTTTCCTCCTTTCCCTCTCCCTTCACCCTCCTACCTCTTCCTCCCTCGCTCCCTCATCCTTCCCCCCTCCTCCCTCCCCTTTCCTTCCCCATCCCTCTCTCCTTCCCCTACTCCTCCCTGCCCCATCCTTCCCACCTCCCTCCCCTACCCCTCCCCACCCCCTCCCTCTCTCCCTCCCTACCCCCTTCCTCTCTCCCTCCCCACCCCCTCCCTCTCTCCCTCCCTACCCCCTTCCTCTCTCCCTCCCCACCCCCTCGTCTCTCCCTCCCCACCCCCTCCCTCTCTCCCTCCCTACCACCTCCCTCTCTCCCTCCCCACCCCCTCCCTCTCTCCCTCCCTACCCCCTTCTACCCCCAACCTCCCATCGGGTCACAGATCACACCCGCAGTACCTTGAAAATAAACACCGAGGCCCAGAAACATGTGTCATCACCACTATGTATACTTTCCTCCTTGCACACAAAGAACAGGGC
>NC_051398.1:1401476-1403976 GCF_015228065.2 Penaeus monodon | reverse complement strand
TTAAGAGCGATCAAACTGACCCCCATAAAATAATTAACATACAACATGGACGCATTTTAAAAAACCTTTCCGAAAACCCGGGTTATTTCACGGTGACTCAAGACACACACGCTCTCATTAAATTGCGTTCGGTCGCCCACGGTGAGATTAACGACGCAGATCAGGTGATAGTTCCAATACTGGCGGCCAGCGGGTAGTCTCATTGTGCTGACGATACACCCAAAGCCTTTAGAAAAAAAAGGGGACATTCCGCGATCGCTGATTGGTCGAGAGCCGTGCGCGCTCGAGAGGTTTCGTCCCCTTTGCTCGAAGCTGATTGGCTAGTTGTTGGGGGAAGAAAAGAAAAGAAAAAAAAAAGGGGAAAAATGGCGCGAAATGTGTTTGTTTGATTCATTCTTGTCAGCGGTTCGGTGACTCTGAGAAATGTGGAGGAAATTAAGTTTCAGAAGGTACGTAAATAGGTATGATTGTTTTTTTTTCGGGGGAGTACTGTGCTATTCATTGCCATACATCATAATAAACCCTGGTGGTATTTATCCGTAATTCCTAGAATCTCACCGATTTTGACAGATTATTGAAAAAAAAAATCGAAACGCACCATATACACAGATTATCTAACAAGCTGTGATATGCAATAAATGGTGTATTGTACAATATATCAACCGACACATTCGTGACATATCAGTACTTCTGCCTTTTGATCAACGCCCGCAAGGTCAAAGGTCATAAGCTGACGCCCATAATATATCATCCGGAGGTACTGTGGGCGGCAGTTGTCAGCTATTTTCGTATTATTATTTCATCACCTCATTTTTATTCTTGTTTACTTGTTCTAATTTTTTTTCTGTGTTTATGTGTCGCGTTTATGTAATTTGTATAATTCACTTTTTTTAATTGTTTTATTGTATTATTTTGACGTCATTTTATTTAAATATTTGCATATATATTTCTTTAACTGGATGAAACAGAGGCCAAACACGCCCAAATATGACACATTAATTTATAAATCAATGCCACGAGAAAGGAATCGAACGCTAATTAACTTTTATTTAAATCCTCCTTCCACCTCCCCCCCCCCCCTAAAAAAATGTAAGTTTCGAAACGCTTAATAAACAAAATTTAGACGTATATTACCTTCGCAAACCATATATTTAAACGAAATTATAACGTTTTTGGTATTTATAATCTGTTTGTATTTATCAGCTGATATCTGTGGATGACATTGAGTATATCATCAATCAAATTAAATTATTTTTGTAATTAAGGAATTGTCAAATGTTCTAGAGATTATTATTATTTTTTTTTTTTTGAGTAAATGTTAATTGGTTTTGTATATATTACTGTTAAAGTGTGGCATAGTATTTTTACAGATAGTAAGTTTAAATAGATATAAAATAATGCAGCGTTTCACAACCGTTAATTAAAAAGAAGTAAAATGATGTTTCAAGTTTATTGTATTATTAAATGTGATGTTCTTTTTGCTCCCTAACGAGGTAACAACTAAAAATGTATTTGTTTAGTTCAACTCGTTCGGCTGTTCATCCATATTCAAAGAACTTCAAGATATATATCAACAGCCATTCTTTCTTCATCTGTTCTTGACCCCCTTTTCTGACCCTCACCCCCCCTCCTGTCCCCCCTCCCCCTCCCCCACCCACAAACTCACACACCTTGTCTCAACATTCACTTTTCCTTACCCCCCACCCTACCTACCTCTCCCTCCTCCCTCCTTCCCTTCTGTACCCTAACCCCCCCACTCCATCTCTCTACCCTTTTTATACCCCCACACTCTCACCCCCTACCCTACCCCCTCTCCTCCTGTTCGTACCCTCTCACCCTCTCCCTCTCCTCTCCCTCCCTCCCTCCCTCCCTCCCTCCTCCTCTCCTTCCCTCCCTCCCTCCCTCCCTCCCATCCTCCCCCTCTCCTTCCCCCACCTTCCAACCTCTCTCCCTTTCTTGTCTCCCCATTCTCCCTTCTTCCCTTTCCCCCTCCCCCCCATTTCCTTGACTAATCTCCCCGACACACAGGATTAATTCAACGGTTCCCACAGCATCTCAGGGGCATAGAGATGGAAGAAGGGGGGGGGGATAAAAGGGTGCAGGATGGATGAGGAGTAGCGAGAGAGAGAGAGAGAGAGAGAGAGAGAGAGAGAGAGAGAGAGAGAGAGAGAGAGGGAGGGGGGGAGGGAGGTAGAGAGAGAGAGAGAGAGAGAGAGGGAGGGAGGGAGAGAGAGAGAGAGAGAGAGAGAGAGAGAGAGAGAGAGAGAGTGAGAGAGAGAGAGAGTAGAGAGAGAGAAAGAGACAGAGGGAGAAAGGCGAAGATAAAGACACAGAAAGGCAAGCAAAAAAGTCCGTTAGACAGAATGACAAAAAAAGAGAAGAGAGAGAGAGAGAGAGAGGAAAGGAAACAAGCTAATTAATGAAAATGAGAAGAATTGCAAGTGACAAGGGAAAGTAGAGGTTGACGAATGAGAGAGAAAGAGAGAAAAAAAAGACTAAC
>NC_051398.1:1383976-1391476 GCF_015228065.2 Penaeus monodon | reverse complement strand
CTTCTTCATCATCTTCTTCTTCTTCTCCTTCTTCTTCTCCTTCTTCTTCTTCTTCTTCTCCTTTCACTTCTGCTTGTCTCTCTCCCCCCTTCCTTCTATTTCCTATTCTGCTTTCGCTCCTCTATCTCTCCTTCGTCATCCTCTCCTTCTCCTCATTTTCCCTTTTCTTTCTTCTTCCTTTTCCTCCTTATTCCTTCTTCTTCCCCCTATTCTTTTTTTTCTTCTTTCCTGTTCCTCTTCATCTCCTGTTCCTCTTCCTCCTTTTCTCTCTTCCTCTTTTCACTTTTTTTCTTCTCCTCTTTCTCTTTATGTACCTTTTTTATTACTTCTCCACCTTTCTCTTTTTCCTTTTTATTTTCTTCTTCTTTTCCTCCATATATATATATACGTATATATTATATATATATATATATATATATATAATATATATATATATATATATATATATATATATATATATATATATATATATACATATATATACATATATACATATATATTATATACATATATATATATTATATATATATATATATCTTTATATATATATATATATATTATATATCTATATATATATATGCTATATTATATATATATATATTATATATTATATATATATATATATATATTATATCTATATATCTATATATATGTATGTATGTGTCTATATATTTTCTATCTATACTATATATTACTACAATCTTATTCTACTCTCATACCCCCGACCCCTCCCCCCCTCCCACACACACAATCGTACACAGCGACCTGCGATAAGAACGGCTTATCTTATCAACATCTTCAGCGTCATGGATCTTGAATTTCAACACGAGGTTTTCACTATCTCGGTTGATTCTTGGAAAAAAAAAGGTTAATTGTACGTTGATGAAGCTGATTGACGTGGCAATGCAGAAAGTGGAGGGAGGTTGGTTAAGTGCACGTTTAATTGATGAATAGATTGTGTCGCGGGTTGATAGATAGATAGATAGATAGATAGATGGATGGATGGATGGATGGATGGATAGATAGATAGATAGATAGATAGATAGATGGATAGATATAGATAGATAGATGGATAGATAGATAGGTAGATGGATAGATAGATAGACAGACAGGTACAGATAGAGACAGAACGGTATGGATAGGGGAGAGCAAGAGGGAGAGAAATTGAGAAAGAGAAAGAGAGAGAGAGAGAGAGAGAGAGAGAGAGAGAGAGAGAGAGAGAGAGAGAAAGAAAGAAAGACAGGGAGAGAGAGAGAGAGAGAGAGAGAGAGAGAGAGAGAGAGAGAGAGAGAGTGGGAGAAAGAGAAAGAGTAAGAGAAAGAGAGAAAGAGAAAGAAAGAAAGAAAGAAAGAGACAAAAAAAAAGAGAGAGAAAAGAGAGAGAAAGACAGAAAGAGAAAAAGAGAGAGAGAGGGAGAGGGGGGAGGGGGAGAGGGGAGGGGGGGGAGAGGTCATAACCTGAAGATATCAACTTCTATCTGGATTTTTTGGTGGTCACTCACGAGGTTAGTGTCTCTGGTGTTTCTTGGGAACCAATTCTTCTTTTTCTTCTTTTTTTTTTTTGTCTGCGTTTCCGGTTGTGTATTTCAGATCGAATGCTGACTGTTACTAGGAGGCCACGAGGATGGTGTCAAGGGTAGAAATGCTTGAAATGCGTGGTTCTTTGTATATCAAGCTCTCTGGAGGATTGTGTGTATGCACACACACACACACACACACACACACACACACACACACACACACACACACACACACACACACACGCAAACATATATAAAAATATCTGTAGCTCTACCGTCTATCTATCTATCTGTCTATCTATCTATCTATCTATCTATCTATCTATCTATCTATCTATCTCTCTCTCTCTGTCTCTCTCTCTCTCTGTCTCTCTCTCTCTCTCTCTCTCTCTCTCTCTCTCTCTCTCTCTCTCTCTCTCTCTCTCTCTCTCTCTCTCTCTATATATATATATATATATATATATATATATATATATATATATATATATATATATATATATGTATATATATATGTATGTATGTATGTATATATATGTATAGGATGTGCTGTATTGTCAAAAACTGAAATGGACGAACAAAAAGTCCCACTGTAAAATACTTTTAGGTGGGAATATTCTGTTTATACGAGACTTAGATATGAATACAAATATTATTAGGAATTAGGAATTGCAAGAAGTGAAAGTAAAGTATCTAATGCACGAAGGACTCCTGAAATAAGTAACTATTTATTGAATAATGAATGTACAGTATTGGGAGGATAGATCAGATATTGAGTTCGCGTAGAGATTTCTCACCAAGAATGTATTTGTTTTAGAATATTTTAGAAATAGGGTGTATGGATATGTGTGAAATAATGTGAGTCATTTGAGATGTAATATTTTCTCAATAATCATGTCAAATCAAATTTCTGTTTCTTTCTTTCTTTCTTTCTCTCTCTCTCTCTCTCTCTCTCTCTCTCTCTCTCTCTCTCTCTCTCTCTCTCTCTCTCTCTCTCTCTCTCTCTCTCTCTCTCTCTCTCTGTTCCTATCTTCCTTTCCCTCCCTCTCCCCCTCCCCCCCCTCCTCCACTCACTCTTTATCAAGGAAATAGTTCTACATAATTATATTTCTCTCACTCTCTTCCCATTCTAAGTTGTCTGATCTCTTCAATTCCCTCTCTTCACTCGCTCTCTCTCTCTCTCTCTTTCTCTCTCTCTCTCTGTCTCTCTCTCTCTCTCAATCTCCTTCTCAATCTCCCTCTCCCTCTCCCCGTCCCTCTCCCTCTCCCTCTCCCTCTCCCTCTCCTCCTCCCTCTCCCTCTCCCTCTCCCTCTCCCTCTCAATCTCCTTCCTTCTCTCCCTCTCTCCTTCTACATCATTACCTCTCTCTCTCTTCCCTTTCTAAGTTCCCTGACCTCCTCAACGCATAGTCTCCATTACGTACAAACTCTCCATCTCAGGTGAGTCATGGAAGGCACAGTTGCTTCTTAAGTACCGTTTAAGAATTCCGGCCTCTCGCTTCTCATTGGCTCCGAGGCACATTCTTGGGAATCCTATTGGCCAACGTGTCTACTTGAGGATTAGCACCTGGTTTGAGGACCCGGGGACAGGATACGAGTTTTAGGGGTTACTAATTTTGAGGATTGTCTCTCTCTCTCCTCTCTCTCTCTCTCTCTCTCTCTCTCTCTCTCTCTCTCTCTCTCTCTCTCTCTCTCTCTCTCTCTCTCTCTCTCTCTTCCTTTTTCTATTTCTCCGGCTCTGTCTCTGTCTCTTCCCCCTTTCCTCTCTATCTCTCTCTATTTTGTGTGGGAGATGCTGATCAATATTATTATTATTATTAATTATTACTATTATTTTTGTTATTATTAATATTATTATCATTATCATTATTGTCATTACTATTATTATTACTATCATTATCATTATCATAATTATTATTACTATTATCATTATTTTCTTTATTAGTTGATTCTAAAATTGTCTTCTTAGTCTTTCATAGCCGCTTATATAATCGCTTCATTTAATTAATATTCGATAAATCTGACTTATTCCAATAGTCTTGTCAATTAATCTAACATAATCTAACATAATCTAATTTGTAATTACCATATCCTATGTTTCTAAGTATAGGTAAGTCAGGTATTGTTTACATACTGTATCATGGTACTGATGATAATGTTTATGAAGATATCCATAATTTTATAGATGTTCACGTGTGTTCAAAAACGTGAAGATAATCCAGCTTTGGATGAATAGTCTTATCAGTTTGATTACGATAACGTGAGGTTCGAAAAATCGTATTTTTTTTCTGTGTTTGAGATCGTAATTTTTTTTTTCCATTTCCTTTCATTTGTCTGTCTGTTTAATTTGTCTGTCTGTTTTATTTGTCTGTCTGTTTCATTTGTCTGTCTTCAATTTGTCTGTCTGTTTAATTTGTCTGTCTCCAATTTGTCTGTCTGTTTCATTTGTCTGTCTGTTTCATTTGTCTGTCTCCAATTTGTCTGTCTGTTTCATTTGTCTGTCTGTTTAATTTGTCTGTCTGTTTCATTTGTCTGTCTCTTTCACCTGTCTGTCTCTTTCATCTCTTCCTCTGTTCCGTTCCCTTGCTTTCTGCTTATTCCACATTCTATCTTTTTCCTCCTTAACCATCTTCTCTTTCTTCAATTAGATATTAATTACTACTTGACACTGTATCCTAAACCCCACAATTAAACCCCAAGTTTTGAAAGGAAAAGAAGATTAAGTTGATAACGAAGGATGAAGATACATAGAGAATACATAAAAAAAAAATACAACCAAAACTAAAAACAATAATAATAAAAATAAAATAAAAATAAAAATAAAGATGATAATAATAACCTCATTATTCGTAACATATCGTCAGCGTCACTTTTACGGCCAGAATTGTAACAACTCTGCATCTTAAACAGAATTTCCAGGAATTTTGACATTTCGTTTGAATATATAATCTGCTGAGCGTCTGTGTCCAGCTAAGTACAGCTTCCTAGCTTTTTCGATCTATTTTGGTGTTGTTGTGTTGTTATAAGATCGGTTTGAAGGTGATAGAAATATATATATATATATATATATATATATATATATATATATATATATATATATATATATATATATATATATATATATATATACGTGTATGTGTGTACAGGCATATACACATACTCATACACATATTCAAATAAACACATGCACATATATACACAAACCCATGCACATACATACACAAACACACACAAATATACATACATAAATCCACACACACACACACACACACACACACACACACACACACACACACACACACACACACACACACACACACACACACACACACACACACACACACACAAACACACACACACACACGCACTCCTGAGTATCAATTATGGAACACACGAAACACCACCACCACAACAGCAACAGCAACAACAACAACAACATTCACACCACTTCAACAACACCCTCCCCCCCCTCTCCACCGCGCCTCCCCCCCCCCACTCAAAAAAAGAAGTAAATCCAATCTCCCCCTTTTTTTTTTTTTTTTTACTTTCTTCTCCTTTTTCGAAAATTTCTCCATCCATCAAAAAAAAAAAAAAAAACCACCTCGACGCTGCAAACAATCAAGCGATTTTAAAGTTTCCATTTCCCTCTTCCTTTGCAACAGACGACGCTATATCATCAACAGCATGCAATGGAATGCAGTTCGGTCGGGTGGTTAAACGCGGGAAGGAGGAGGAGATACCTTGGTTTCTATACCCTGAAGGCGATAGATCTTAGTGGTTTTTATTCCTGGTTTCGGACGCGGTGGCCTGGTATTTTCCCACGGTCAACACCCCCCTCCCCCTCCCCTCCCCCCCTTTTTAAGAATTAATATATGATTGTGTTCGTTTTTGGTGGTGGGGGTGGTGGGGGGAGGGGGGTGAAGGGTGAGGGTTGAGGTGGGAGGTGGGGGGGGGTGTCTTGTTGTTGTTGTTGTTGTTGTTGTTGTCATCGATATCCATTAGTATGACTTGATATCATGATCTTCCTTCTATCACCATTATTATCTATCTTTGCTTCGTTTTCATTTCCACTTTTCACCCCCCCCCTCACTCTTTCCACCCCCTCCTCCCCCTCCTCTCCTCCCCCTCCCCATCCCCTCTCTTACCTATCTCCCCTTCCCCTCCTCCTCCCCCTTCCCTTCTCCCCTACCTCCCTCCTCCATCCCTCTCCCTCCCCTCTCTTACTTATCTCCCCCTACCCTCCTCCCTCCCCTCCCTCTCCTCCCTTCCCCCTCTCCCTATCCCCTCTCTTACCTATCTCCCTCCTCCCCTCCTCCCCCTCCTCCCTTTCCCCTCTCTTACCTATCTCCCTCCCTCCCCTCCTCCCCCTCCTCCCCTTACCTATCGGACATTACTCGGGCATACCAAACCATGACCTTTGACCTCGATTGCAACTTTCTGAAGTCTTCCCTTAAAAAAAAAAAAAAAAAAATGATGATTTAATGAAAACGGACTAGAGAAATTGTGACGGGTGGAGGGGTGGAGGGGGGGAGGGGGGGAGGGGGTTTGAAGGGGTGTTGGTAATTAGTTCTTTTATTTATTTGCGCCGGGGGGGGGGGGGCGCAGGGGGATATATGTATCATCATATAGTCGTTTGTTTGTGATTTTCCTTGATTAATTATCATTGTTATCATTATTATTATTATTATCATTATTATTATCATTACTAGTACTAGTACTATTATTATTATTAATACTAGTAGTAGTACTATTATTATTATTATTATTATTATTATTATTATTATTATTATTATCATTATTATTATTATTATCATTATTATTATTACTATTATTACTATCTTTATCTTTTTCTTTTCTTTTTTCTTTTTTTTTGAGTATGGGTTTTGAGGAGGAAAATTAGGTGGAGAAATAAAGGAGAGAGATGGATAGATGAATAAATAGATAGACAAATGGATAGATGGGTTGATAGATAGATAGATTGATTGGTAGACAGTTCGGTAGATAAAATGACGGATAGATAGGTAGAGAATACAGAGATACAGAGACTGATGAAAGCAGATAGATACGGAGATAGAGTGATAAAGATAGATAGATAAATAAATGGATAGATAGATAGGTAGGTAAGTAGGTAGAGAGAGAGAGAAAGAGAGAGAGAGAGAGAGAGAGAGAGAGAGAGAGAGAGAGAGAGAGAGAGAGAGAGAGAGAGAGAGAGAGAGAGAAAGAGAGAGAGAGAGAGAGAGAGAGAGAGAGAGAGAGAGAGAGAGAGAGAGAGAGAGAGAGAGAGAGAGAGAGAGAGAAAGAGAGAGAGAGAGAAGAGAGAAAGAGAGAGAGAGAGAGAGAGAGAGACAGACAGACAGACAGACAGAGACAGAGACAGAGACCGGCAGAGAGAGAAATACAAACAGAGATAGAAACAGAAATACGCGATCAAAGATAAACAATTTAACACAAACAACAAACAGCTGAAAGAGACACCCTCCCCCCCCCTTTCTAAACGTAAACAAGGGGTGAAGAAACGCCATCTATCGCGTGGCAAATGAAGCAATAATATCTCTCTTTTTTTCCCCATCATCGGATTACGTAACATCTATATTTACGACGTTTTGCGGTTCCAAAACATCTTAATGGCTTGTCTTGGGAGATATAACTTGTATTTATCTTCATGTGATATGGTTTGAATCTCTCTCTCTCTCTCTCTCTCTCTCTCTCTCTCTCTCTCTCTCTCTCTCTCTCCCTTTCTCTGTCTGTCTGTTTCTCTCTCTCTTTCTCTCTCTCACCCTCTCTCTTTCTGTCTCTCTCTGTCTCTGTTTCCGTCTCTCTCTTTCTCTCTCTGTCTGTCTGTCTGTCTCTCTCTCTCTCTCTCTCTCTCTCTCTTCATGATGTTATTTTTTCTTTTTTTCGGTTTGGTTCTCAAAATATATATTTCATCCTCTCTCCTGTTGGGGTATCTATTAGATTATCTATTACCTGGGTTATCAATTCAT
>NC_051398.1:1373976-1378976 GCF_015228065.2 Penaeus monodon | reverse complement strand
CACACACACACACACATATTTGCATATATATATATATATATATATATATATATATATATATATATATATATATATATATGTATATATATATATATATATATATATATATATATATATATATATATATATATATATATATATATATATATATATATGTGTGTGTGTGTGTGTGTGTGTGTGTGTATTATATCACAAAATATATTCCAAAAATAAATAAATAAAAGGGCATAGAGAAGGAGAAATAATTAAAATAAAAACACAGTAACAACGAAACAACAAAAATAATTAAAAACAAGAAGGACAAAGAATTATACTAATGAGATAAAACGTGATAAAAAAGGGAAGAGAGAAATGCAAGTGGAGAGGATGATGATGGGAAGAGAACAGAAGAGAACAGAAAAGAACAGAATTTTTTTTTTTTTTTTGTAACGGATGCCCCCCCCCCCCCCACCAATAACAACAACAATAACAAAAATAACGACAACAATAGCATCGATCTCCCGCATCTTCTCTCCATTATCCTCCCCCCCTCCTCTCCCCTCCCCCCCTCTCACCCCATCATCATCACTCTCTCCTCCCCATCATCATCACCCCTTCCTCTCTCTCCCTTCTCCCCATCATCATCACCCCATCATCCTCACCGACCCCCCTCCATCACCCCTCTCCCCTTCATCACCCCCCACTCTTCCCTATCCCCCTCTCCTCATCAGACTCACCCCTCCCCCCCTTCAATTATCACCCCACTCCCCATCTTCCCCCCCCTCTCATTCCATCATCCTCACACTCTCCTCCCCATCACCATCACCCCTTCCTCTCTCCCTCTTCTCCCCATCATCATCACCCCACTCCCCCCCTCCTCCCCCTCCTCTCTCCCTCCTCTCCCCATCATCACCACTCTCCCTCCTCTCCCCATCATCACCATTCTCCCTCCTCTCCCCATCATCATTCTCCCTCCTCTCCCCATCAACTCCACTCTCCCTCCTCTCCCCATCATCATCTCCCTCCTCCCCCTCTCTCTCCCTCCTCTCCCCATCATCATCACCCCACTCCCCCCTTCTCCCCCTCCTCTTCCCCCCTTCTCCTCCCTCTAACCCCATCATCCTCACCCCCCCAATGATGGGAATTTAAAGGTCTACGAGTGTGTTTGTTTGTTGCTTTGGAAACGATAATGTAATGTAATGATTATTAAAAATTATTATTTTAAATGTGATTATTATTCCAAATTATTATTTCAAATATTTCAAATTATTATTTCTTATTATTTCAAATGTGTATTATCTTTTTTTCTGTATTCCTTGTTGTGTTAATTAGCTGTCTCGTTTTTATTATTATTATTCTAATTAATTAGTTATCAAGTGATTATCAATTACTATTATGAATGATTTTATCCGTTGTTATTATTATTATTATTATTATTATTATTATTATTATTATTATTATTATTATTATTATTATCATTATTATATTTTCTTTCTTTCTTTCTTTTTATGTATCTGTCGATTACGATTATTTTTTCTTGTTTACATTCATCTCTATTTCTTTTTTTTTTTTCTTTTTTTTTTAATTATTACATTTATTTGTTATCAAATATTTTTTTTTTTTTTTTTTTTTAATGTGAGAATATGATTTATTTATCATTTCTCTGTATAAAGCCAATGGGATTTTATGTATATTTCTGTCTATTATCTATGTATCTATTTCTTCATTATAATTAAGTGCAGTAGCGAAATATAGAGGTTTTATCTTTGACATGATGAAGTTCATTATCATTAACGTCATTTTCATTATGATTGTTATCGTTATCATTATCATCCTCTTTATCAGTATTCGTAATAGCAATAGCGGTTGTAGTATCATTGGAATCATTATTATCATTATTAGCGACATATACATACATACATACACACACACACACACACACACACACACACACACACACACACACGCATATATATATATATATATATATATATATATATATATATATATATATATATATATATATATATATATATATATATATATATATATATATTTATATATATATACTATATATATATACATTCGTGACGAGAGTAAAAAAGAGAGGAAGAAAAATCCGGCGAAGATTACGTCTATCTGAATATTTTTCTATTATCTCAGATATTTTATCCGTAAATCAATCGCAGCCGAATGTGGTAATCCCTAAAAAAATCCAAAGAGGGGGGGGGTGTAGAGTGAGAGGGATGGGGGAGGGGGGAGAGTGGGAGGGAGGGGGGAGGGGGGTAGAGTGGGAGGGAGGGGCGTAGAGTGGGAGGGGGGTAGAGTTGAAGGGGTGTAGAGTGGGAGAGGGGGTAAGGGTGGAGAGTGGGAGAGGGAGAAGGGGGTAGAGTGGGAGGGAGGGGGGAAGAGTGGGAGAGGGGGGAGGTGGGATAAGGGAGGGGGAAGAAGATGATGGGGATAGAGAGGGTGGAAGGGGGAGGGGAAGGGGGTAAGGTGTGGGTAGATTGAATAGGCATAAGGTTAGATAAACAGGTGATTAAGAGAAAGTCGAGGAGAAACACGATGGCAGAGATATATATATATATATATATATATATATTATATATATATATATATATATATATATATATATATATATATATATATATATATATATATATATATATATATATATATATATATATATATATATATATATATAAACAGAGAGAAAGAGAGAGAGAGAGAGAGAGAGAGAGAGAGAGAGAGAGAGAGAGAGAGAGAGAGAGAGAGAGAGAGAGAGAGAGAGAGAGAGAGAAAGAGGGAGAGAGAGAGAGAGAGAGAGAGAAGAACGAAAGAGAGAAGAAGAGAGGAGGGGGAGGAGGGGAGGAGAAGAAGAGAGGAGGGAAGGAGAAGTAGAGAGGAGGGGGAGGAGAAGAAGAGAGGAGGGGGGGGGGAGAAGAAGAAAGGAGGGGGGATAAAGCCAACCGACCTCCTGCTGTGAAAATGAGTGGCTAAGCGCGAAGGGGCGACCGTGTGTCTGTCTGTCTGATGTTCCTGTATTAAGAAAGGTATGTTGATAACACCCTGTCGCTCGAAGCCCGTGAGGCACTGTTCTTGGCAATGTTCTTGTTATTTTTGTTCTGTCTGTAGTGATGGTGGGAGTTCCTCGGCGCTCAAATGGACATTGGGATTTCAATTTTAGAAGAGATACGGTCCCTTGTTGTACTGTATTGTATTATTGTATTGATTGTATTATAGTGTTATATTTATTGTATTGTTGCATTTATTGTTTTTATGTATTATTGTATTTGTCATTTTTGTTGTATTTATTATATTTATTATATTATTGTATCTAATGTATTTTTGTGTTTATTGTATTTGTCGTATATATTGTATTATTGTATTGTATTATCGTCAGCATCATAGCGATGAGAGTGGGAGAGTGGGAAATAATAACAATAAAAAATGATGAGAGTAAAGTAGGAAATAATAACAATAAAAAAGTAACAAAAATAATGATAATTATGATATAAATCTTCATTTACATCATCATTGTTATTTAAGTTTCTACTGTTTTTCTATTTTTTTGTTGTTTCCGACAATGAAAATATTGTTAGCATTATTTTCTTCATTATTATTATGATGATGATGATGATGATTATCATTATTATTACTATTATTATCATAATTACTACCATCATGATTATCATTATTATTATTATTATTATTATTACTACTACTACTATTATTATTATTATTATCATTATTACTATAATAATAATTATTATTATTAGTATTAGTATTATTATCATTATCATTATTACCATTATATCATTATTATCATTACCATCATTATTATTATCATTATTATCTTTATTATAATCATTATTGTTGTTGTTGTTGTTATTTACTATCATCATAATTATAATCATTGCCATTACTTTGATTATTATAACTATTCTGATCACAATTATCATTATTTTTATCCACATTATTGCCACTATTATTACCACTATCAACAATGATAGTAACCATAGTATATCTTATGTAGTTTTGACATTATAATCACTGTTATTGTTATTCTAAATTTGTCAATATCATTACTCTCATTATCATCATTATTCTTTCTGCTAACTAACAACAGATAAATTAATAAAAAGAAATTATAAATTGATAAATAATTGACAAACATAAAAAACTCAGTAAGTGATCTGCACATACTCATTAGGATACGGAATATAGTATATACCTTTAAGCAATGTGATAATAATACCATTTAGTGAAGAAAAAAATGATATATATACCATGGAGTCTTGTGTATTTCAGAAAGTATGTTGTTTTGAGATCAGAAACTGTGCCATCCTCTTTCTCTGGCCTTGTAATCAATGTCAAATTAATTTGAATAATTCTGGGCACTTCACAGCTTGAAAATATTTTCTTGCTGGGTTTTTATTTCATTCTAGTTTTCAATTATTATTTTATTATTTTTTTTTTATTTTTTATTTATTTATTTATTTATTTATTTTTACGGTGTGTATGTGAACCTGTTTCTTTCCCGTTTGTCTGTTTCTGTGTATGTCCCTTTCTGCGTTTCTCTTTCTCTGTCCTTTTCTATCTATATGTCTGTTTGTCTGTGTTTCTCTGTCTGTTTGTTTGTCTGTCTGTAACTCTCTCTCTCTCTCTCTCTATCTATCTATCTATCTATCTACCTATCTATCTATCTATCTCATTCTCCATCACTATCTCTTCTTTCTCTTTCTCTCTCTCTCTCCTTCTTTCTCTCTCCCCCCATCTCTCTCGCTCCCTCTCCCTTCCCAACTCACACACACAGACACACACTTTGTTACATCACACAACATCTCGCACTCTTATCAGTGCTAATTATCTCTCTTTTCCCAGAATTCGAATCTGTAATACTGGCATTCTCACTGGCACTCTTACTGGCACTGTTGACTTTTTTTTCGGGCTGTACTACCAGCGTTTCAACAACTTTTACAGTCGGTAACTAGATCTTGGCTAGACAAAACTTTATCTGA
>NC_051398.1:1353976-1361476 GCF_015228065.2 Penaeus monodon | reverse complement strand
TTTTTTAGTGCACATGAGCGGTTGCTCTAAGTACATATGTATGTGGTGTGTGTGGGGTTATGTGTATGTTTGTGTGTGTGGTGTGGTGTTTGTTTTTGTGTGTGTGGGGTGTGTGTGTTTTTGGGGGGTTGTGTGTGTGTGTTTTGGGGTGGGTGGTGGTGTGTTTTGTGTGTTTTGTGTGTGTGTGTGTGTGTGTGTGGTGTGTGTGTGCTTTTCGAAATTTCTTCCTTTTATAATTGTAAATTTGGTTTAAAAATACATCCCCGCGTATATGTGCGTATACATAGCCCACTGTGGGGGGTCGTGCGTGCGTGCGAGAGAGCAGGAAATTTAAAAACCCCGAAGACGTGGCCAAACAACCCCTGAAAAAAATTAAACTATTGAACGTTAATCTATCTGCATGGCCACGGGGCCCGGGTTTTGAACCCCTTTTAGCTGGGCCTTTGAGATTTAATGGAGCCCGGGCCCCCGGGGCGAGGTGGGGGGGGGGGAGCTGGGAAAAACAGCGAAACGCATTTTTAAAAAATTTTTATTTTTTTTTTTTTTTATTTTTATTATTATTTTTTTTGGGGGGGGGAGGGGACTCCGATAGCGGAAGAGGAGAGAGAGTGGGCTGGGGTCTGTCCGTTTGTATCTCTGTGTAAAAAAAAAATTTTCTATATCTTTCCCCTTACGCCCCCCTTCTCATCCCTTTTTTCTCTCAATTTACTCCTCTACTCTTATATTCCTCTCTTTTTCTTCCTCTCTCTTCCTCCTCCTCTCCTCTCCGCATCCCCCCCTTCCCCCCCCCACACATTCTTCTATCTACTCTCTATCTCTATTTCGAGAAGAATTTTATTCAAAAACAAAAACTAAATTCAAAAGAGAAAATTAAACACGTGATTTACTTACATCCCTTTCAAATCATTCCCCCCTTCCCCGCGAGAGACAATTTTTTACCCCCTTACCTTTTCCCCAAAGTTCGTGTTACCAACGGGAAAATAAATTATTTTTTTTCCGGTCTTGCGTTTAATTTTAGCGGAAAAGTTTCTGAAAGGAAAGGGGGTTATTTTTTTTTTAGGTGAAATTCTTAGAGTTTTAAAAGAAGCTGTCCAAAAATAAGTGGAATTAAAATATATATATATATATATATATTATTATATTATATTAATTTTATATATATATATATATATATTTTATATATATATATATAAAATTATATTATATATTATATATATATAATATAGATATATTAAAATATATAAAAATATATGTATATATATAATTTTATATATATATATATATAATATATAATATATATTACATATATTTATATATATATATATTATAATATATATATATTATATAAAATATAAAATTTTATATTATATATATAATATATATTATATATATTTTTATAAAATATAAAAAAATTTTATATAAAATATTAAAAAAATATTTTTTATAATAATATATATATATAATTTAATATATATATATATTTTATATATATTATAAAAAATATATTTTGTTATATTATAAAATATAAATATATATTATTATATATAATATAATATTATTTATAATAATATATAATAACAATATTATAAAACTATACATATCTTTTTTTTTTTTTTTTATATATATATATGGGCCTATATATATATATATATATAATATATATATATAAAATTTTATATACTTTTTTTTTTTTTTTATATTTTAATAAAATTTTAAATAATATATTTATATTAATCTATAAAATAAAATATATAATTTTTAATAGATATATATATAATACTATATATATATATTAAAAGGGGTTTTAAAATGTAAATAAGAATATATAAATTTTATATATATATAATTTTTAGATAAAATATATATTTTAAATATTTTAATAATATATATACGATAGAAAATAAAAACCCCAAAAAATATATAATATTAAAAAATAAATATAATATATATATAAATAATTAAATATATAGATATATATATTTTATATATATATAATGATATAAAAACTATAAAAAATATAATAAATATATATATATATATTTTAAAATAGTTAAAATTAAAAAAAAATATTTTAGAAAATTTCTATGTATCTTTTGTTTTGGGGGGTTTTTTTTGGACCCTATATGTTTATGTGCCTAAAAAATACCTAACCCCATTTTTTCTTTTCGATAAAAAGAGCCCCTTAAAGGGTTTGTTAGTTTTTGAACCAATTGTTTGGGGTTTGCCTGGGGGTGGAGGCCCCCCAATTCCTGAAACCTTTGGGTTTTTTCCCCTAAAACCAAATTCCTTTCGAAAAATGACCCAATTAAAATTTTTTTTTTCTGGGGACTGGGGGTTTTAATTTGTAGGGTGTTTTTTTTTTTTTTTTCTTGGGGGGGTCCGGGTTATAATTTGATGGGGGGGGGTTTTGGGTTTTCTCTTCTCTTCTCCTGTTTTTTTTTTCTTTCTTTTTTCTTTTTTTTTTTTTCTTGCTTTCCCTTTCTTTAATTTAATTTTTCTCTTTTCTCTCCCTTTTTCCGTTCCTTTTATTCTTTTTCCCCTCTCTTTTTCTCTCTCTCCCTCTCTCTCTCGTTTCTTTTTTTTCTTTTTCGATAATCCGTACCGGGGTAAATTTCGGAAAAAAGAAAGAGAAAGAGAGAGGGGAAAAGGAGAAAAGAGAGAGAGAGAGAGAGAGAGAGAGAGAGGGGGAGAGGAGAGGGAAAAGAGAGAGAGAAGAGAGGAAGGGGGAGAGAGAGGAAGGAAAAAGGGAAAAAGCGAGAAAAAGGGAAAAGAGAGAGGAGGGAAAAAGAGGAAGAGGGGGGAGGGCGGAGAGAAAAGGGAGGAGAGAAAGAGGAGGAGGAGGGGAGAGAAGAGAGGAAAGGGAGGGGGAAAAAGAAAAAAAACAAGGGGAAGGGGGAGAAGCGAGAAAAGGGGAGGGGGAGAGGAGGAGGAGAGAGAAAGGGGGAAAAACAAAAAGGAAGAGAAGGGTGGGTTAAAAGAAGGAAGGGGGAGAGAGGGGAAAAGGGGGGAAAG
This sequence comes from Penaeus monodon, assembly GCF_015228065.2. Classification (NCBI taxonomy): domain Eukaryota; kingdom Metazoa; phylum Arthropoda; class Malacostraca; order Decapoda; family Penaeidae; genus Penaeus; species Penaeus monodon. The sequence continues at coordinate 1,358,464 of NC_051398.1, read as the reverse complement.
GAAGGGAAGAGGGGGGAGGAAATTTTGGGGGAAGGACCCCCCTAAAAAAGGTGGGGAACCCCTCTCGGGGGGGGGAAAAGGGGAAGAAAAAGAAAAAGGGAAAAAAAGGGGGGGGCAGGGGAAAAAATTTTTTTTTGGGGAAAAGGGGAAGGCGGGGGTAAAAAGGGGGAAAAGGGGGGAGGGAAAATTAAAAAAAAAGGGAAAAAAATAAGGGAAAATAAAAGGGGGAAAAGGGGCAGGGAAACACAAAAACGGGGGGCGCTTTGGGGAGGGGGAAAATTTCTTTTCCCCTTCCCCGGGGGGGGGGGGGGTTTTTTTTTTAAAAAAGGGGGCCCCCCTTTTTTTTTTTTTTTTTTTCCCCCCCCCCGGGGGGGGGGGGGGGGGGGGTTTTTTTTTTTTTTTTTTTATTTTTTTGGGGGGGGGGGCCCGGGGGGGGTTTTTTTTCCCCGTCCTTTTCCCCCCATTTCCTTTTATTCCCCCTTTCCTTCTTTTCCCCCTCCTTCCTTTTTTTTACCCTTTTCTCTTTTTTTTTTCTCTCTTTTTTTTTTTCTCCCTTTTTTCTTTTTTTTTGTGGTTTTCCCCTTTTTTTTCCTTCTATTTTTCTTTTTTTCCCTTTTTTTTTCCCCCTTTTTTTTTTTAAAACCTTTGGGTTTTTTTTTTCCTTTTCCCCCCCGGGATAAAACCTTTTTCCCTTTTTTTCCTTTTTTCGGGCCCCCCCTTTCCCCCTTTTTTTTTCCTTTTTTCCCCCTTTTCCCCCCCTCCTCTCTATTTTCCTCTCTCTCTCCCCTCTCCCCCCTCTCCCCTCTCTCCCCTTTTCTTTCTTTTTTCCTTTCCTTCTTTTTTCTTCCTTTTTTCTTTCCCCCTTTTTTGTTTTTCCCCCCTTTCCTCCTTTTTCCCCCCCTTTTTTCCCTTTTTCTTTTCTCCTTTCTCCCCCCTCCCCCCCTCTTTTTTTTCCCCCTTTCTCTTTCCCCCCTTTTCTTCCCCTTTCTTCCCCTTTTCCCCCCCCCCCTTTTCCCCCCTTTCCCTTTCCCCCCCCTCTCCCCTCCCCCTTTTTGCTTCCCCCCCTCTTTTTCCCTTTTTTTCTTATTTTTTCTCCTTTTCTCCTTTCCCCCTTTCCCCCGTTCTTTTTCCTCTTTTTTTCCTTTTTTTCTTCCCCCATTAATAACAGAATAATAAAAACATAATAATAAAATAAAATAAAATAATAAAAAATAATAATAATAAAAATAAAAGTAACATTATATTTGAATTTTAAAAAATAAAAATAATAATAATAATAAAATAATTTAATTTAAAAAAGCGGAAAGAAAAATAATAAAAATAATAATAAAATAATAATAATAATAAAAATAATTTAAATTAAAATTTTAATAACAGTAATAATTAAAAAATAATAATAATGATAGTAAAACGGTAATAAAATAATAATAATGGGAAATTTGAAAAAAAAACTTTCCTTGCTGATAAATATTTGGGAAAAAAAAACCCACAATCAAAAAAAATTTATTTAAAAGGGGGACACGTTCTATGAAAAAATAAAAAATAAAAAAAAATAATGCAATGCCAAAAATTTAAAAAAATAATTTAATTAAAAAATAATAATAATAGTAAAAATAATTTTTAATAATTTGTAATGTAATAATTAAAAAATTTAAAAATGCTAAAAATGCTAGTAAAAAATAATAATAAAAATAATAATAAAATAATAATAAAAAATTTAAAAATAATAATAATAAATATCATCATCATCATTAAAAGTTTAATTTCTAATTCTAATAATCAACAAAAAACAACAATAAAAATAATTTAAAAATAATAAAAAATAATAATAAAATAATAATAATAATAATAAAATAATAATAACAAAAAATAAACCAAAAAAAAGATGATGTTGATAAAAGTAATAATGCTAAAATGGTTGATAAAAAACAATAAATAATTTTTTAACAATAATGATAATGATAATAATAGTAACAGTAACAATAATTATAATAATAATAATAATGATAATAATAACCCAAAAATAAAAAAAATAAAAAAAAAAAAACAAAAAATAATAATAACAAAAATAATAAAAAAATAAAATAAATAATAATAATAATAAAAATAAAAATTTAAAAAATAATAATAATAATAATAATTAAAAAGGAAAAGGAATAACAAAATTTAAACCAATAAAATTGGTTGGGGAGCACTAAGAAGGGAAAATTTAAAAAAAAATAATTTTAATTCATTTTTGTTTCAAAATTTCAGAAAACAAAAACGCAAATGTTAAAAAAAAAAATTTGGGGGTTTTAAATTTGAGTAATTTAAAATTTTTTTTTTTTTTTTTTCTTTTTTCCAAGCATTAAATAAAAACCCGTGACAAAAGCAATAACATTTGTTCTTATGAACGGGGGTGTGAATATCCGGGGTTTATGGGATGCTGTCGAAGGGTGATTGGGGATGGTTTTTTTAAAACTTGGATAGGGTTTTTTAACAATAATAATTTAAAAAAAACAAGGAAAAATCATTAAAAATGTGATGGGTCCTTAAAAGGGAAAGATGATGATAATAATATCAAAAAATGAAATGATTTATAATAATAATATTAATAATAATAAAACAATTAAAAAATAATTTAAAAGTGATAATGATAATAATGTAAAAATAATAAAAACAAAAAAAATAATAACAATTTAACAATTTTAAAAAAATAATAATAAATAATAATAAAAACAATTTAATAATAGTTAAAAATAGTAGTAAAAATAATAATAATATAATAATTAAATAATAATTTAAAAATAATACTTTAAAAATAATAATAATGATAATAATAATAAAAAAAATAATAAAAAGAAATAATTTAAAAAAAATATATAAATTAAAAAAATGATATTAAAAAGATAATTTAAAAAAATAATGATGAGAAAATTAATGGTATTTCGACTACTAATAAAATTTAAAAATTAATTTCAATTAAAATAATAATGATGATAATAAAAAAAAATAATAATAATAAATTTAATTTTTAAAAATAACAATTAAAGATTTAAAAATAAAAATATAATAATAAAAATAATAATAATAAAAATAACAATAATAATAATAAAAAAAATAATAATAATAATAATAAAATAAACAATAATAAAAAAAAAATAACCCCAATTTTTAAATAATTTTTATATTAATAAAGACAATAAAATTTCAATGAAATATTTATATAGGATTTATATACTTCATGGAATTTTTTTCTTATCAATATTAAACAATGCTAATACCATTAACATTGTCATTTTTTTACTTTTTATTATCATCATTGTAGTAATTGTAGTAGTATCATCATTACTTTTTAAATTTTTTTATTTTTTAATATCCTCCCCTGTTATCATTATTTCCCAAATTTTTTTTATCCCCTCAATATCCCACATTTTCTTTTCGTGTTTATTTTCACTTCACTTCAAAAAATTTTCCCCAAAATTTTAATTTTTATCTAATAACAATAATGATAATTTTTACTCCTTTAACCATTCTATTTAATAAAAATTTTTTAAATCATCCTCCCCCTATAATTTATCAATATTTCTTTTGTCAAATTTTGTCATTTTTACTCATTTTTTTTTTTTTCCCCTTCGTTTATTTTTTAATTATTTTAAAAAAATTTTTTATTTTTTCTAATTTTTATTCAATAATTTTTTAAAACCCCTTTTTTATTATTTTTTTTTTTTTTTTTATTACCCCCACCCAAAAAAAAACCCAAAAACAATAGAAAAGAAAAATTTGAAATAATATGGAAAAACAATTTCCCTTTTAAAAAAACCCAAAAAAAAACCAAAAAATAAAAATGGGATTTTTTTTTATGATAATTAAAAAATTATAAAAAATAATAATTATTAACAACAACAACAAAAACAACCCAATAACAAAAAACAACACGAAAAGTCATGATTGGGAATATTAATAATAACAATAGGGGATTCATGAAAAAACAGAAACAGTAATAATAAAATTTTTTTTATAGTAAGGATAATAAAAGTAAATAAAACCAAAAGGTGATAAAAAATTTAAACAAATGTCCCAACAAATTTAAAAGGGAAAAAAAATTAACCCAATTTTGGGAATTAAAAGATAATAAAAATATCAGTATTAATAGGGGGAGCCCCAAAAATCGGCAAAAGGTGATAAAATAATAGTAAAAATAATGGGGGGTAATAATATTTAAAGTAAAAAAAAAATAATGATAACAAAAAAAAAAAACATTGAATAAAAACGAAAAACGAAAAAAAAAAAAAAACAAAAAATTAAAAAAAATCAAATAAAAGAAAAATGATAATAAAAAAGTAATAAACAAAAAAATAATGTGATAATAAATTTAAGACTGAAAAATAATAATAAAAATATTTAAAAATTTAAAAATAGTAATAAAAAATTAATTTATAATAAAAATAATAAATAATAATAATAATATTCCCTAATAACAGTATAAAAATTAAATAATAAAATAAT
>NC_051398.1:1343976-1346476 GCF_015228065.2 Penaeus monodon | reverse complement strand
CACGCACGCATGTATATTGTAATTGGTTTCTTTGGGCTAATGAATGTCCCTTGGTAAGTACATCACTCAGATATGCGGAGGGACCATCATACCCATAACGTAGGAATCGGTATCCTAAACACGGTTTCGATTCCGCATAAAGAGGGTAAAGAAATGGATAATAAATACTTTGGAAATCGCTTCAGATTTTTTTCTTTTTTCTTTTTTTTTTGTTAAGAAGATCGCGTCGCCAAAAAGATAAGAAAAAAAAATCCTTTCTAATACGCCGAACTCACCTCCGGCGGCGCTCAGCGTGTGCCTGGCATGGTTCTACAAGAGGTCCCTAAACTCAGCGCGGCCACACACACCCCGTGCCCCCTCCCCTCCCCCTGCCCCGCCCCTCCCCCTCCCCCAGGCCCGCCCCCTCCCCGTCCCTCGCCACTTTACCGCCGCACGATTCCTGGAAGGTAACCAACGGTCTCCCTGCCGTCAGCATCCGCTGGTGCATGCAGGAAGTGGTTAATGCCGCAGTTTCCATACTGCAGTGCTTTTCTCCATGCTTGTCTGCGGGCGTGAGAGGTCCGCGATGTATGTGTGACTTAGGATTACGTGAGGGGAGGGGCGGGAGGGCGTGGCGGGGAGGGAGGGAGGGAGGGAGGGCCACATGACGGGGGCGGAGCTTCGGCTCTCGCTCGCCCCGTCTCACACTTTGCACGTTACGCTGTGACGCCGGAACACGTGGTCGGTGCCTGGCCTCTCCTGGCACGGCGAGGCTGGCACTCGGGGCACAGCCAGCCTCGGTGCCGTGACACTGACTGCCGTGTTTACAGAGGGCGCAGCGGTGACTCCGCCGCACACGGAGGCAGCGAGAGCGGCTGCGCGCGCAGTTCAAACAGTTCAAACTCGGGTGACTCACCTGGCGGGACGCACACTTGGGCCTCGTGCTCTTCGTCGTCGTCGTCCTCGTCGTCGTCCTGGCTGCTCTCGTGGGGCGTGTGCTGCCGGCCGGAGCTCTCGGGGGCGGGGTGGCCGGGGGAGCCTTCCCTGGGGGGACTGGGCCCCCCAGCCTCCACCGGCCGTGCTCCTCCCGCTCTGTCCATGTGGACCAGACTGTGTGAGCAGCGGGGTCGCCGCGGCGAGCGCCGCCACCCGCTGCCACGCCCCCGCCACTCTCGCGCCTCTTCACGCTCCTGCTGGCCCTCCTGCGGCTGCTGCTCCTGCGGCTGCCCCTCCTGCGGCTGCTCCCGCCGCCGCCAGCGCCGTCGCTCGGCGTGGCGGGCGTCGCGGGGGGAGGCGGGCGGCGCCAGCGGCGAGCGGGGCGGGAACTCCCCCCGGGGGGAGGGGGTCGGCGCAGCGCCAGCCGGGCTGAGCGGCGAGCGCGAGGCCGAGCGGCGGCCGCGGGGGGCGGAGGACCCCTGGAGGAGGAGACCCTGCGCGACCTCCCTGCTGGCCGGGCTGAGCGCGAGCTCGTAGGGCGGGGGGAGCGGCCACGGCTCCTGCGGGACGGAGCTCTGCGGCGTCCACGCCCACGCTTCGGAAGGGGCGCCGCCCAGACTCGGCGAGTCCATGGGCGTGCTGGACGCCGGCCATACCTGCCGCAGGTCGCCCTCCTCCCACCCCTCCAGGCACACGGTGGCGCCCGTGATGCTGCGCCAGTCGGACGGGCCCGCCTCGTCGTCGGGGAACTGCGTGAAGGCTGCGTCCTGCGCGCCCGACAAGTACGAGTCCTGGGGGGGGCGCGAGTAGGGCGGCGGGTCCCGGCCCGGCGGCGCGGCGGCGAAGGGGGCGTCGCCCGCCGGCACGCACGCAGCGTGCGCGGCGCCGTGCGTGTGCCCTGAGTGCGTGGCCTCCGGGGTGGCCGTGGGGCGGGGGGACGGCCCGGGGAGGCCGGGGGACCCGTACAGGCTGAGCGAGGGCGTGAGGGCGGGGTCCGGGGAGACGCCTTCCCAGGAGAGCGACGCCCCGGGGGCGGCCGGCCCCCCGGAGAAGAGGTCGAAAGTGCTTGGAGGCTGACTTTGAGCGGCGAAGGCTTCGTGGGTCGGCTTGGGCGTGGAGAGCGAGGCGTAGGACGTGGTGACTGCGGGCGGGGGGGTGTAGGGGGCGAAGGCGGTGGTGGGGGGGGCGAGGGGGGGCCGCGGGTGCCGCATGGGGGCGTCGGTGGTGTCATCCATGCCAAGCAGCAGGGCGAGGGAGAGCGGCAAGTCCGTCAGTGAGGCGGCCACGGCGACGGTCATCCTGCTTGCGGTGTCCGAGAGCCTGGTGGGAGCCGCACGTCGGGAGCAGGTGCCGGGAACGCGTCGGGGCGTGGGCGCGCGTGCTCGGGCGTGTTGAGCGGCGCGCGTGGGCGTGAGCGGTGGCAGGTAGGGCTGGCTGGGCGCCTGAGTCACGGGTGAGTCAACGCGGCCCCAGAGGCTCGGGCGCCGCCGAGAGGCCCACGCGTGCTGTCTCCGCCGCGGGCGCCCTAGCACATCGCGTTTTCTCTCACTCGAGCAGGGGAAACATTTCTAAAGCGAACGTTTCT
>NC_051398.1:1326476-1336476 GCF_015228065.2 Penaeus monodon | reverse complement strand
TAATATTAATATTGTTGTCATTATTATTATTATTACTTTATTATTTTGATTGTTATCATTATTGTTATTATTATTATTATTATCATTATTTTACATTTTAAATTTTTATTATTATTTTTATTTTATTATTTTAATTTTTAAATATTTTTAATTTACATTGTTTTTATATCATAATCATTATATTTTTTACTTTTTACTTTATCTCATTGTATCATTATTAAAAATTTTTTTAAATTTATTATCATTATTTTTAAATTATCATTTTTTATCATCAGCATCATCATTATTGATAGTGTTATTATCATTATCATCATTTAATTATTATCGTCATTATTATTGTCATTATCGTGACAGCTACAATCATTATCATCATCATTATTATTATTATCATCATCTTATTATCTTTGATCTTTTAAAAAATTAGAGAGAGAGGAAAAGAGAGGGGGAAAAGGGGAGGAGAGAGAGGGGAGAGAGGGGAAGGGAAAAGGAAAAACGAGCAGAGAAAGGAAAAAGGGGAAAAGAGGGGGGAGAAAAAGAGAGGGGGGGAAAAGAGAGAGAGGGAAGGGGGAGAGAGAGGGGAGAGAGAGAGAGGGGAGAGGGGAGAGAGAAAAGGGGAGAGAAGGGAAAAAAACAGAACCGAGAGGGGAGAGAGGGGGAAGAGAGAGAGGGGAGAGAGGAGAGAGAGAGAGAGAGAGGGGGAAGAGAGAGAGAGAGAGAGAGAAGGAGAGAGGGAGAGAGGGAGAGGAAAAGAGAGGAGGAACACAGACGAAAAGACAAACAGAGAAAAAATAAACAAGTCAACAAAAACCAACCCAAACCCAAACCCAAACAAAAAAACAAAAAAACAGACCAATGGGAGACCCATTCCCCAAAAACCCCCCCCCCCTAAAAAAAAAAAAAAAAAAAAAATCGTCAAAAAAAAGGAGAAATTTTTGTGGTTTTTCAATCACTCCCAATAGCGAACATCCTCACTAGGGACAATCCCCCTCCAAAGGCCCAAAAGGCCGGTTACATATAAGGGTTAAACCCCCCTTTTCCACTTAATAAAACAAAGGGAAATGTTTTTTATGAAACGTCTGTGTCTGCCCCCTTTATTTTTTTTTTTTTTCCGACTAAGTTTTTTTTTTTTAAAGGAGTCACGTCGGGGACACTGTCTCATGGCTAGGGAAGTTTGGGGGGGGGGAGAAGGAGAGGGAGGAAGAGGGAGAGGGAGGGAGGGGAGAGAGATAGAGAGGGAGGTAGGGAGAGGGAGAAGGGGAGAGAGAAAGAGAGGGAGGTAGGGAGAGGGAGGGAGGGGAGAGAGATAGAGAGGGAGGGAGGGAGAGGAAGAAGGAGAGAGAGAAAGAGAGGGAGGTAGGGAGAGGGGGAAAAAAGGGGAGAAAAAAAGGGGAGAGGGAGGGAGGAGGGGGGGGAAGGAGGGAGGGGAGAGAGAGAGAAAAAAACCCAGAAAGAGAGAGAGAGAGAGAAACACTGAGCGAGAAACAGAGACACAGAGTGAGATAAAGAGAAAAGAAAGAGAGCGAAGAAGAAAAATAGAAAGAAAGAATTAAAAAAGAAAGAAAGAGCGAGGGGAGAGAGAGAGAGAGAGAGAAGAAAAGAGAGAGAAGAGGAGAGAAGAGAGAGAGAGAGAGAGAGAGAAGAGGAAACAGAGGACAAAAACGACCTGTTACGTCACGCGAAGGTCAACCGGAGAGGGCCGGAAAGACAGTTTTACTTTTGCGCGATTTTTTCCCCGGCCAGCCCTCCCTCCCCCCCCCCCCAACAAGATTTCCTACCCGCTAAAATCCCCCGTTTCGTGACCATCCACAGCAAAAACCCCTTTACCCCAAAGAAACGAAAAAATCCGATTCACGCAACGAAAGAAAATTTGGGCTTCTTTTTTCTCTCCGGGTTCAGGGGATGGAGTGACAAAAAAAGGGCGTGACTCACCCCGCTGCAAGAAACTATCCTCCTGTACGGGAAACTCGGCCCCGGGGTCACTTGACCCGTTTTTTTACGTCCGCGCCGGGGGGGGGGGGAGATGATGCAACGGAGGGTGGAGGATCGAGGAGCCGAGTGGTAATAGAGAGAGGGAGGGAAGCAGGGAGGGAGGGAGGGATTGAGAGAGGGAGGGAAGAGGGAGGGAAGGATGGATGAGAGAGGGAGGGAGGGAGGGAAGGAGGGATTGAGAGAGGGAGAGAAGGAGGGAGGGCTGGAGGGAGGAAGGGTGGAGGGTAAGAGGGAGGGAGGGAAGGAGGGACGGTTGAGAGAGGGAGGGAGGGAAGGAGGGAGAGAGAGGTGAGGATAGAGAGACAAAAGAGAGAAAAAGATAGATAGACAAATAGACAGCAGACAGATAGGCCCAAATAGATAGATAGATAGATAGATAGATAAAGAGAGAAAGAGAGAGAGAGGAGAGGGGGAGGGGAGGGGGAGAGAGAGGGGAGAGGGGGGAAAAAAAAAAGAGAGAGAGGGGGAGAGGGGAGAGGGGAAAAAGAAAGAAAGATAGAAAAAGACCCCGAGACAGAAAAACAGAAAAAGACAAAAAAACAAAAAAAATATTTGTGGGCAAATAAACCGACCGAAACAAAAGAGAGAGAAAAAAATAAAACAGAAGACCTTTAATCAAAACGAAATCCGAAGAAGAACAAAGCTCACCCCCACCACTCCCCTCACCCCCCCATCCCCCCCAAAACCCAACCTTATCCACCCCCCCCCCCCCCAACCCCACCCCCCCCCAGAAATCACGAGACAAAAAATTTGGGAAAACCACAAAGCAAACCCGCTCATGCAAGGACGGACAGACCACAACACAGAGCGACAAAGATGGGAGATTCCCCCCCCCCCTTCTATCCTCCCCCCTCCCCCTCCCCAACGTCCACTTATCCTCGCCCCTCCCCCTATCCCAAGTATCTCTATCCTTCCCTCTCCACCCCCACTATCCCTCTCTCCCTTCCCTTCAACTCCCCTCCTCACCCCCACCTCCCCTCCCTCTCCCCCTCACCATCTATCTCCCACCACCTCCCTTCCTCGCCCCTCCCATCCCCTACCTCTCCCCCTTCCCTCATCCCCCACTTCTCTCCCCCCCTCCCCCCCCCCTCCCTTCCTTCTTTTCCCCCCTCCCCCCACTACCCCTTTCCCTCCCACTCCCCCCCCCCCCCCCCACTGCATCCAGACCAAATTTAAGGGAGATTAAAAACACGTCTGTTCAGTTCACAGGGGGATTTTGGGTTTCAGGGGGGTTTAATTAAGGGGGAATAGAAGATTTGTTTAATATTTTTTCCCCCCCGTTAAATTATGGGGGGGGGGGGGGGGTTTTTTTTTTTTTTCCCCCCCCCCCAAAAAATTTTTTTAAAAAAATTTTTTTTTTTTTTTTTTTTTGGGGGGGGGGGGGGGAAAAAAAAAACCCCCCCCCGGGGGGGGGGGGGGGAAAAACCCCTTTTTTTTTTTTTTTCCCCCCCCCAAAAAAAAAAAAAAGGGGGGGGGGGGGGCCCCCCCCCGGGGGGGGGCCCCCCCCCAAAAAAAAAAAAAAAAAAAATTTTTTTTTTTTTTTTTGGGGGGGGGGAAAAAAAAATTCCCCCCCGGGGGGGGGGTTTTTTTCCCCCCCCCCCCCCCCCCAAAAAAGGGGGGTTTTTTTTTTTTTTTTGGGGGGGGGGTTTTTTTTTCTAACTTTATCTCCCCTTCCCTCTTCCCCTCTTTTTCCCCCTTATTTTCAAAATTTCTTTCCCCCTTTTTTTTTTCTTCCTCTGGCTTTTTTTTCTTTTCTCTTCTGTCTTGCTCTCCCCCTCTCTCTCCTCTCTCTCCTCTCTCCCCTCCCCTCTTTTTATTTATTTTCCCCCTCTCTCGCCCCTCTCTTTTTTTTCTCTCTATCTCTCTTTTTTTTATCTCTCTCTCTCTCTCTCTTTTTTTTTTCTCTCTCTCTCTTTTCCCCATTTCCCCTTTTTTCCTCTCTCCTCTCTCTCCCCCCTCTTCTTTTTCTCTCTCTCCCCTCTTCTCTCTCTCCCCTCTCTCTCCTCCTCTCCTTTTCTCCTTTTTTTTCTCTCTCTCTCTCCTCCCCTCTCCTTCTCTCTCTCCTTCCTTTTCCTTCTCTCTCTCTTCCCCTCTCCCCACTCTCCCTTCCCCCACTATTCACTCATACTCACTCACTCACTAACACCTCTCTCTCCCTTTCTATCTATCTATCTATTTATCTTTTAAATCATCATTATCTATCTATTTATTACTTTTAAAAATCTATCTATCTCTTCTGTTTTCTTTTATTTCTCTTTTATCTTTTAATTTGCTTTTCTCCTTCTTTATTTCATTTTTCCTTCTCTCTTTCTCTCTTCGCTGTTTTTATTTTTCCTTTGCTTTTTGCGTCCAATCTTTCTTCATTTCCCTTTTGTCATTTCTTTTTCTCTTTCTCTTCTCTAATTTTAAACTTCCTTCCTTTCTTCCTCATTTTCTTCTTTTGTTTTCCCATTTTCCTTCCTTTCCTACTTTCTTCATCTCTTTTTCTTCGCTTTTCCTTCTTCGCCTTCCGTAGAGAGAGAAAAATAAATAGACAGAAAAGTAGATAGTTGACCGACGAAGAACCCCCCCCGACAGGGAAAACAGATAGATTTTTTAAATAGAAACATTAAATAGGAAAAAGACAAGAGATAAAAAATAGCAAAACAGAGAGACAGACAGACAAAACAAACTGAAGACAGATAGGGCGACAAAAAAAAACAGAGGGGAAAAACAAAAAGGGGCAACAGACAAAAAAGAAAAAAAACAGATAGACAAACAGATAGACAAAGAAAATTTTCCCCAGCATTTCTCTACCCCCCCCCCCCCCCCCCCCCTTCGTCAATCATAAGAGGGAATTTTTATATATTTCCCCCAAATTTTCCATAAAGTGCCATTTCCCGAAGTGCCATTTTTCCCGAAGTGCCACAGAGATCAAGTCACAAACCCCCAAAAACCTCCAGTGCCGAATTATAAATATTATTCCTTATTCATTTGTTTTTCCGCCCCCCCCCCGCTCCTTAAAAAAAAACGAGGTATATAGACATGTGGGTTTGTACTTATTGTGAAAATAAATTTAAAGAATTTGGGTAAGTGGGTCAGCGGATCTTTTTTAAAAGTACGTGGGATAAACTAGACAAAAATACCCCACGTAAAAACATACACACACACCATACACACAAGCACACATACACACACGCCTACGGAAAACCCACACACACAAAACCCCACACAAAACACACACCCCCCACCCACACACACACACACACCACCCACAAAAACCCACCGCAACCTCTCTCTTCTCTCCCCCTCTCTCTCTCTCTTTCTCCTAAAGAAAGGATAATATAAAATAAATAACATAAAAGAATTAACTATAAAAGATAAATAGGGAAAAAAAAATTTTAAAAATATAAAAAGAAAAAAATAAAAAAATAAAATAAAAATAATGTTTTTTTGGGATTTTTAAAATAAAAAAGGGAATTTTAAAAAGATAATAAAAGACAAAAAATTATATAAAAAAAAAACACAAACCAAAAATTTTTTTTAAAAAATAAAAAATAGAAATAGAAAATAATAATATTACATATATTAAAATAAAATTTTAAATTTTAATATATATATATATAAATTAAAAAATTAACGCCCCACCCCACACACACACACACACACACCCAACACACACACACCACCAAAACGGGGGAAAAAAGAAAATAAAAGAAAAAAACTTATATATATATATTTTATAGAAAAATAAAAAAATTTTTAAATTTAAAATAAAAAAAATTTTATATTTTTATATATAAATAATTTTTAAAATCATATTTTATATATATTTTATATAAGAATATATACGGACAAAACACAACACCCCCCACACACACACAAAACACACACAAAATATATTAAAAATAAATATATAATTAAAATATTTTATATAAACATATATATATAATAATACATAATAAAATATAATATATAATATATATATAATATATATATTAAGATATATTTAAAATATATATATTATATATATCATATATAATATTATTAATAAAATTTTATATATATTATATATATATAAAATATATATATAGAATTTTTTTAAATAATATTTTACAACCCACACACAACACACATTAAAAATATATTATAATAAAATTATAAATATAATATATAATATAATATAATATATATATATATATATATATAATATATATGGTTATATGTATATAAAATAATTTTTTATAATAAGGGATAATAAATATATATTTATATTAAAAATAATTATTTATTTTTATATATATAATTTTTATGCAAGTAAATTATCTATGTACTTTTACATCATATAAAATTTTATATATATATATATACACATTAAATATTTCAAATATAAATAAAATAATATTTTAAAATATATAAAAAAAATAATAAGATTTTAAATATAAAAAATATAAATTATTATATATAAAATATATAATTGATAAATAATAAAAAAAATATGGGGGGATAAATGAAAAAAATATATAATTTTAAATAATATATATATTTTAGTTATATTAAAAATAGTAAAAAATTAATTTTAAAAAATATATATTTATATAATATAATTTCTAATTTTTTCCTCTCTCTCTCTCTCTATCTCTCCTCCTTTTCTCGGCTCTCCCTCCTTCTCCTCCTATATATTTTATAAATATTATATTAAAATATAGGTTTTTTATTAATTTTATATTGGTATAGATTTTAAAAATTTTAAAAAATAGTTATATATACATTTATATAAAATATATAGAAATTTTAAAAAAAAATATATAAAGATATATTAAAATACATAAAATTTTAAATAATATTTTAAAAATATAATATATATTTGATTATATTTTATATATATAATATATATATATATAATAAGATATAATAAATATAATAAGATAATTTTATATATAATATATATATTATATATAATATAAATATTATATAACACCACACACACACCACACACCCCCCACACACACACCCGCACCAAAATAATATTTAATATATATTTTAATTATATATATAATTAATATATAATATATTTTATATATATATATACATAATATTATTAAAAATATATATATATATAAAAAATATATTATTATAACTATTATATATATATATATAAAATTTTTACAAATACATATATTATTATATTATATTATATAATTTTATATAATTATTATATATTATATAATTTTATATTTTATATATCTTCTTTTTAAAGGTAGGTTCATGTCTGAGCCGCCGTGGTCACAGCATGATTTCTTAATTGTAGTTTTCCCTGTTTTGATGCTCTTGGAGTGAGTACTGGTTTTGGGTCCCCCCCGTTCCTTTCCACGGGGAGTGGGCCCGGGGTTTTTAAACCCTTTTTGGGAAAATTCTTCTATTTTTCCGGGCTTTGTGCCAGCACTTGACTTGGGCTGGCTTTTGGCCCCCCAGTGGCTAGGTTAAAGGGAATTTAAGGAAAATTTTTTATTTTATATATGTATAATATATATATTTCATATAAAAATATTTTAATATATTTTATATATATATTTTATAAAATATATAAATTATGTAATATATAATATAATTAATTTTATAATAGATATATATATATATATATATATATATTTTAAAATTAATATTTATTTTATATATATATTATAAAAGAGAGAGAGAGGGGAGAGAGGGGAGAGAGAGAGAGAAGAGAGCGAAAAGGGAAAAATAGATAATATTTTATAAATTATACATTAAAATTTTATTATATATATATATATATATATATATATATAATATATATTATTATATATATATTATATATATTTAATGTTATATTATACATATACATAATATAATATTATATATATATGTATATAATATATTTTATTATATAATATTATATATTATATAATAATATTTAAAATATATAAATATATAAAATGTATATATTTTTAAAATAATTCTAAAATTTCTCTCTCGTCTCTCTCTCCCCTTCCCCCTCTCCCCTCTCTCTCCCCTAAAATTTATTATATATATATAAATAATATATATAAAATTTTATTATATTATATACATTTTATATATAAATCCCCAAAATAAAATTTTATATATATATATATATATATATTTGATATATATATATATATATATATTATATATATATAAATACATATAGGGGGGCCGCGGTGGGGGGGCCCAATGGTTTTGAGCCCCGGACTCCAGGGCTGTCCACGACGGCAAAAACTGAGTTTGAAAGGGGTTTGTTCACCCGGGCCCGGGGAGTTTTTTCCCTGGGCAAGGAACTTCACCCGGGGTTTTCCTACCAGCCACGGGGGCCAAACCGCCCAAAGGGCAGTGCTGGTCCCCCAAACCGGATAAATAAGAGAAGATTTCCCAAAAGGTACCCCCGGCCCCCTCCCTGGAAAGGGAAATGGGGGCCCAAAACCCCTCTCACTCCAAGAGATCACAACTGAAAAAAAAAAAGTATTTATGCCCGTGACCCACGGCGGCCAGACAATTTTAAAACCCACCGTTAAAAGGAAATATATCATATATATAAAATAATAAATAATTTTATAAAACTATATATTATATATATTAAAATAATATATATATTATATATACATTTTAAAACAAAAATAATAAAAATCCTATATATATATTATTTTAATATATATATATATTTTAAATTTTAAATATATAAAATATAATATAATAAAATTTTATAAATATATATATAATAAATGAAAAATATATTTTACATATAATATATATATAATATATATATTTTATATATATATAATATATTTTATATATAATATATATATATTATAAAATTACCCTATTAAATTTCTTTTATTTATTTATTCCCTTTGGGAGGGACACACACACACACACGAACACACACAAAAAACATATATATATAAAATAATTAATTTTAGATATAAATAATATTATATAAAATATAAAATAAAATAAATATAGATATATATAATATATATATATTATAAAAATGTATATTTTATATATATATAAAAATAATATATAAAATAAATATATATATATATATATATAAAAGAAATATATATTGTGTATTTATAAAATTAAAATATTATATTTATATATATTTTATATATATATATATATATATATATATATAAAAAAAAAATTAAAAAAATTTTATATTTAAAAGAAATTTTTATATGTAATGTATCGTATTTTTTATAGTATATATATATATAAAATTTATATTATATATATAATATAAAATAAGATATAATATAAAATACATACATAAAAAAAATAAATTTAAATTAAAATTAAAATATATTTTAAAAATATAAAATATATATATATATATAACATATAATATATAAAAATAATATATATATATATAATTATATTAAATATATAAAATATATATATATATTTTGGGTACTATAGATATTCCAAGGGTTTTTGAAAATTTAAAAAATATAGTGGCGATTGTGTGTCTGTGGTTTTGGTTTGTGTTTTGGTGAAGAGGGGAGAGAGAGAGAGGGGAGGGGAGAGAGAGAGGAGAGAGAAGAGGGGAGAGAGGGAAGGAGAGAGAGAGAGAGGAGAGAGAGAGAGGGGAGAAGAAGAGAGAGATAGAGGAAAAAAAAAGAAAAGAGAGAGAAAAGAGAGAGAGGGGGAAGAGAAAAGAGAGGGGAGAGAGAGAGAGAGAGAGAGAGTTAGAAAAAGAAGGGGGTAGAAAAGAAGAGAGGAAGGGGAGGGGGAGAGAAGGAAGAAAGTGGAAAGAGAGAGAGAAGGAGGGAAAGAAAGGGGGGGCAAAGGGGAGAGAAAAGGGGAAGGAAGGGGGCCCAAAGTTTTTAGGAAAAACGTTTTAAAGGGGGGGGGCTCCCTTTTTTAAAAGGGGGGCCCTTTCCCAAGGGCCCCGTTGGCGAGAAACGTTTAATTTTTTTTTAAAGGTTTTTTGGAAAAATTTTAAATAATTCGTTCCCCCTTTTTTTTTTTATTTTTTAATTTTTTT
>NC_051398.1:1316476-1318976 GCF_015228065.2 Penaeus monodon | reverse complement strand
TCAGAATATATAGGAAACGTGAAGATCCTGATCGGAGGTCAATATACGGAAGTCCCCAAGGTCATTTGCAAGGAAAAAAAAGATGTGGAGGTTCTGAACTGTTATCAGCTCGTTAGTGTTCACAGTGGTAGCGTCTGGCCCAGAGGTTGTACTACGCGAAAGTAGATGGCTATTCGATTCATTTGATTAGCCAGTTGAACCGCACCTAAAAACCTTTTATTTGTTTATTTATTTATTTATTTTTGACTGAGTTTTAGGCTTTCTTTGTGAGCCATCTCCGTCCGCCCTGCCAGACGTAGGTTTCATCTGCGGAAAGAGTCTCCCCGCCAGCCCAAACACGCCCCTGGATCGAGCACAAGGACAGGTTCCCCTCATTTCGCCGTATATTTTGTGCATTGTGGCCTTAACTTTGTAAAGAAAGGGGAAAGAATGCCAAAATGATCATAGGTTAAAGCATGGTGCTAAAGAAAAGACCTGAGTGCTATATTCTATAATGATCTGTTGCATCAGCTGAGAGAAAGCAATTCCTGCAGACCATCGGCTGCCATTAACACGTTGGGATCTAGCAGGAGGTTTGTGTTAAATGACATTTTAATTTTTCGTCTTTTGTGCATGATTTAGCTGGTGTTTTCTTCTGTCTGTGATGTCTATTTACTTTTAAAATGATATCACATTGATATTTAAAGATATTTGAATATCTCATGAATACTAATATTTCTATAAGAGATAATAATTATACTGGTAAGTACGAGCAACAGCAACGAGCAACAGCAACTAGAATAGTGTGCAATGAAGCAATTTTCATGAATGCAAAATCTGTTTGTTCTTGTGACTAAAATATGTTTCCTATTTGCAGTAAAATATATTAATTGATTATTTTCCTGTATGTGAAGCCTTTATTACTCCTTTTGATGTAGTTATAATGCTAATGAAGAGTTGTGTTGCAAAAGTTATGTTATATATCCTTATGTATCATTTTTTTAGCAGAAAGTTACATTGAATTTATTTTGTATTTGCTGTTATTATATTATCGATTTTTTTTTTTTTTTGCACCTTGCAATTATAAAGTATTAGTTGAATTTATAATTTATTGTAGGTTTTATATATATATATATATATATATATATATATATATATATATATATATATATATATATGTATATATATATATATATATATATATATATATATATATATATATATATATATATATATATATATATATATATATATGTTTTTTTTTTCTTTTTTTCAATTGTAAAGTTGATCATTAATAAATAAAACGAGAAAAAATAGCTCTCCCGAAATACACACTCTTTATTTTTTTTTTCTGAAAGCGTCTTTCTTAAGTCATAAGTTATTTTGAAGAGCAGATTCTAGATTTGTGTGTGATTTTATAAATTATATTAAAGTCGACGATTGGTTTTTGGTTGTATTCGCCTACCTACCAAAATCTCAAAGTGCTTGGCGGTGTAGTTAATGACACATATCTATTAATTAATAAGATTAGCACCAAAGGGTCTTGTGTTTCCTGGTGTTAATGATGGAATTTTTTTTATTGTACTTTCTATGGTATTTTTATGAACATTGTATTTCATATACTTGTCAACATGCATACTGCGTTCTAAGAAATGTGTGTGTGTGTGTGTGTGTGTGTGTGTGTGTGTGTGTGTGTGTGTGTGTGTGTGTGTGTGTGTGTGTGTGTGTTTGTGTGTGTTTGTGTGTGTGTGTGTGTGTGAGTGTGTGTGTGTGTGTGTGTGTGTGTGTGTGTGTGTGTGTGTGTGTGTGTGTGTGTGTGTGTGTGTGTGTGTGTGTGTGTGTGTGTGCAATATAGATCATACAGCTAGACGATATAGTAAAAACCACATTTAGATTGAACACTGCAGTTATATCCATCAACGCAACTCCCTTTGTATATTCCCAAGTATGAAACGATCGAACCCTCAATAAAGAATCGTTTCGAAACAGTCGAATTTTCATTTGTTTTTTCGTCCTTACACTTCTGCAAATTCCTATTCCTTGTCGAATTGCCAAAACTTGAAACCTGGAAGTTTTCGCCAAAACACATTTCAAGATTTTAATTTTTTTTTTTTACTGTCTATCTGAAAAAAAAAAAAAAAAAAAAATTAGATGGTTATCTTAGCAGCATCTGATACTTTTAAATCCACTTATATCACTTTCCTCCATAGCGGTTCCTCCTTCAAACTTCAAATACATTCAGATATAAATCTCGAGATAGCGAAAACCGACTTGGCTCGACTCAAGATAATAAACAAGAACAAACAAATAAATAAGGGTGAGAGAAATGAAATGAAAATAGAAGAAATATGTTCCAAGAATCAAATCTGATGAAGATTTAGACGTTATAAAAGCCTAGATATCAGTGTGATTGATCTTCTTGATTCATTTTTTCCCTCTTCAACATCATCGCAATATCTTACTGTACGTTCTATTATCGTCTATATATATATATATATATATATATATATATATAATTATA
>NC_051398.1:1315245-1316376 GCF_015228065.2 Penaeus monodon | reverse complement strand
GAGAGGTGAGAAGGAGAAGAGAGAGAGTAGAGAGAGGAGAAAGGAGAGGGAAAATGAGAAGGAAGAAGGAAAAGGAGAGAACAGAGAGAGCAGAAAAAAAAGGGGAAATGAGAGGGGAGGGGAAAAGGAGGTTGAAGAGAGAGGAAAGATTATCTTCTGCAGGAAAGTGTCCTTTGCCCGGTATTAAACGGATGGGGGGCGGGGGGTAGGAAGGAGAGGGGGAGAAGGAGAGGAGAGGAGGGAGAAAGGATAGAAAGGGGAGGAGGGGGGAGAGGAGGGAGAAAGGGGGGGGAGGTAGGAGGGAGTGGGGGAGATGTGGGAGGAGGGAGAGAGGATAGAAAGGGTGGAGGAAAAGGGGGAGAGGGAGAAGAGAGGAGGGAGAAAGGGGAGAAAGAGAAGAAGGAGAGGCGAGGAGGAAGAAAGGGAAGGAGAGAGAGAGAAAGAGAGAGAGAGAGAGAGAGAGAGAGCAAGAGAGAGAGAGAGAGAGAGAGAAAGGGGTAGAGACAGGGGAAAAGATTAAGGAAAAGAAATAAGAGGGGAGGAGAAAAGGGAAGAGGAAGAGAGAATAAAACGAGGAGAAAAAGCTAAAAAAAAAAAACAGGAAAAGTGCGGAAGAGAGAGAGAGAGAGAGAGAGAAAGGGGAAAGGGAGAGAGAGAGAGAGAGAAAGGGGGAAGGGAGAAAGAAAGGGGAGGAGTTTTGTCCAACCCACACCCAATAATCGTATTTCATCTGACGCCTTGTAACAGCATCCGCGCCTATGCCGACAAATGCGCACCGTAGCAATAATTCTAACTCTACGCGAGGAAACCTAATACCCTTGGAGACACTGTTGCCAAACCAGCGAGTTTCTACCTTCTTTTGCTTTCGTTTTTTTTTTTTTGTTTTTTGTTTTTTTTTCTCTGGTTTTGTTTTGATGCGGGGGAGGGTGGGGAGCCGTGTAGATTGCTTTTTTTTTATAATTCAAAGTATTTGGAATCTGTAATTCTGTAAAAAAGAAAAAAGAAAAAAGGGAGGGGTTTTTACAGTAGATTGAAACACTGTAAATGTACCGCGATTTAACCATCTACGGCGTGGGATTCGCGCGCAGGAAAAGGGAGGCTCGCGCGTTGGCAGCAGGGAGTAGGCGCGTT
>NC_051398.1:1308167-1310145 GCF_015228065.2 Penaeus monodon | reverse complement strand
AAAAGAAAAAGAAGGAAAAATGAGTGAAAATTAGGAAATGATGATGTTAATGATGATAATATCCCATGAATTTGTTGTATTTTCCTTGTTATTCATGAAAGATTCAACAGGTGTTATGGAGAATTAGTGAAAACGCCAGAATTATAAATCTAAGAAAAGGGAGAAGGAGAAGGAGAAGTTAAAGATAAATAAAAACAAAAGTGTCTTTTTCAGTATATGTAGTATTATACGTATATAAAAAAAAAATAAAGGAAATATATATGTATTCAGTATACGCTATGAAACACGCACACACACACACACACACATATACACATACACACACACACACACACACACACACACACACACACACACACACACACACACACACGCACACATATATATATGTATATATATATATATATATATATATATATATATATATATATATATATATCTATATATATATATATATATATATATATATATATATATATATATATAAATTTTTGTTACCTGAAGAACAGTGTGCCCTGAAGGTGTTCAAAAATGTTCTTGCACATAATCTTAATTGCTAATATCATCATGGAAAATATTATAGGCTCGTATGATATTTGTTCATGCAATCTAATTTACTTTAGTAAAGCTGATATGACAGAATTCCTGTTTATAGTTTTAATTATCATCTTTGCTATCATTACTAATAGTATTTGGAATATTATTTAATGACGATGGTACCACTGCAGATAATAACAAGGATATAGTAACTGTTATTACAATAAAGGTAATTATTGATTTTAATCTTTGTTATCAGGTGATGGTCATGTTTGCTAGTGTTTTTGCTTTCATTATTATCTTTATTGATTATGGCATTATTCTCGTTTTTTTATCATTAACATCCACCTTTTCAACGTTATCACTATTACTTTCATATTATAGTTCATTTTATATTTATTATTCATATCTGTTTTCATATTTATTTCTTAATTACTGTTCCTATCATATTTCTTTGTATCATTATCATCATCATCATTTATTTCTCTCTTTCTTCTAATTCCTATCTCTCTTTATCTCTCTTATTCTCTCTCTCTCTCTCTCTCTTTCTCTCTCTCTCTCTTTCTCTCTCTCTGTCTCTCTCTTTCTCTTTCTATCTCTTTCTCTCTCTCTCTCTCTCTCTCTCTCTCTCTATCTCTCTCTAGCTCTTTCTCTCTCTCTCTCTCCCTCCTCTCTCTCCTCTCTTTCTCCTATCTATCTATCTATCTATCTCTCGATTTCTTCCTCCTTAAACCAGATTACATATCAATCTATTTCCACAGATAATCATTGACATAAAAATACGAATTTTGCTTCGTCTATTTTTCCTTATCGTTGTCAATCTAATTGCGTTTGTAGATAAAAAGAAAGAAAAGAGAAAAAGAAAAGAAAAGGAAAGGAAGAAAGAAAGAAAGAAAAAAAAGAAAAGAAAAAAGGAAAGAAAGAAAGAAAGAAAGAAAGAAAGAAAGAAAGAAAAGAATAGAAAAGAAAAAGAAGAAGAAGAAGAAAAAATATATATGTATATATACACATATATATACATATATATATATATATATATATATATATATAATATTATATATATATATATATATATATATATATATATATATACATATATATATATATATATATATATATATGTATATATATATATATATATATATAGTTGTCACAGATGTTCCTGATTTTTTCTTCCCAGATGGCATTCAGTGTAAAGAAATCACTCAGATTCAATCATAAAAATAACCCAAATTTACCTCACCAATACCAATATTTTTCATCTCGACCAACATGAAGAATCAGGTACGAACTTTGATCATTTTTAGAAATTATCTTAAAAAAAAGATATCCCTTTAAAAAACGATTTTCGAGATAAAACCGAAACAAAGGGGGGGGAAATCGATCTTTCCAACTCTCCAATCGGACCGTCAGTCGCGTCATCGCTCCTGGTGGCAGAACG
>NC_051398.1:1293167-1298167 GCF_015228065.2 Penaeus monodon | reverse complement strand
TCCTTCCCCTCCCCTCCCCTACTTCTCCTCCCCTCCCCTCTCCTCCTCCCCTCCCCTCTACTATCCTCCCCTCCCCTCCCTCCTCCTTCCCCTCCCCTCCCCTCCCCTACTTCTCCTCCCCTCCCTCCCTCCTCCTTTCCCTCCCCTCCCCTCCCCTACTCTCTTCCCTTCCTTCCCTCCCTCTCCCCTCTCCCCCTCCCATCTCCTCCCCTCCTTCCTCCTCCCACCCCTCCCCCCCTTCTTCCTTCCCCTCCCCTCCCTCCCCTTTCTCCTCCCCCTCCTTCCTCCCTCACCTCCCCTCCCCATCCTCCCCTCCCCTCCCTTCCCCTCCCTCCCTCCCACCCTTCCTCCTTCCCTCCCTCCCTCCTCTTTCTCCCCCCCCTCCTTCCCTCTGTTATCCCCTTTTTCCGTTTTTCTTTATCCTATTCTTTACCTTTATCTCCTCTTCCCTTTTCTCCTTCTCGTTTCTCCTTAATTCCTTCCTTTCTCTTCTCCTCTACTTTTCGTTTCTCTTCTCTCTTTTCTTCTCTTCTTCTTCTCCCCTTCTTTCCTCACTCCCCTTTTTTTCCCCCTCTTTCCTCCTCACTTCAATTTTGTCCTCTCCTTTATTTCCTCTTTCTCCCCCCCACCCCCTTTTCCTCGATTCCTCTCTCCCCTTTTCTTCTTTTCCTTCCTCCCCTTTTATCCCTCCCTCCCTATGTCTCTTCTTCCCCCTTTCACGAACACTCAAATTGGTTGAGATAATCATAGTAGTAATATAGTGATATAAAAAGGTCACTTTAGCTGTTTGTTTGTTTGTTTTTGTTGTTTCTTTGTGCATTTCAGGTTTTTAGATCTCTCGCTCTCTCTCTGTCTCTCTCTCTCTCTCTTTCTCTGTCTCTGTCTCTGTCTTTCTCTCTCTCTCTCTCTATCTATCTATCTATCTCTCTCTCTCTGTCTCTGTCTCTGTCTCTCTCTTTCTCTCTCTCTCTCTCGCTCTCCCCCCCTCACTTCCTCCTTAACCTCTTCCTCTTCCTCTTCCTATTATCCTCATGAACCCAAAGAGATACATGTGCTTTGGGGAGTGTCTACTCACTTAATGGAGTTCGTTATGTTTGCCGCCTCTGACTCGCCCTTTTCCTCAATTTCTTCTTTATCTTCTGCTTTTTTGCTTTTTTCTTCGTTTTATGTCTTTAGTTATCGTCTTTTGCGTTATTTACTATATTCGGTATCATCAGATTGTCATCTTCTCTTGCTTAAAGTATTTTATCATTAGGATCCTTGGAAGGTCTCGCTACTATAAATATTTAAACCTATTTTCAACCATCTTCATATGTTCTTTTTCAATTATCGCCGTCAAAGTCACTTCTTATATGCGTTATCACATTATTTTCTACCCTTTCTTGTTCAACTTTATCTGTATTACCCATTAAATGACGGAAAATCATCGACATTTATACTCACTCTCCCTTCGGCAGTAAACCTCTCGCCCTGAATCTCTCCCTCTCATTTCCGGTGACGTTATGACACATAAGCATCACTTTCGTCCTCGTGAACAAAGCTATCATCATCATCAACGTCATGCTCAGCTAATTTAACTCATGATCTTCGTTACATCACGTTTTATCGCCGAGTTTTTTTTGTTTCTTCCTCTTTTTTCTCGTCCTCTTCTTTCTCCCTTCGTTCTCACTCTCCTTCCCAAATCTCACGCGATGAAGGTAGAAATAAGGATTTCCTGTCATAAAACATAAAACGTATTCCGTGTTTCTGAAAATTCTAATGTTTCGTGTGTAATGATTTGTTTTTCTTATTCCCCAAAACAGATTGGTCCTTATCCAGAATATGACTGATCTTTATCCGAAATCCCTTGTTAAAAATTCATGAAATTTCAAAATTGCCAGGTTCATGTCCAGTGATGTCCTGTTGCGTATGAGCAGTAATCTCAGGAAGAGGCACACACACAACACACATATAGTATATAGATATATGATAATAGATGTATATATATAGATATATATAGATAGATAGAGATATATAGATATATATATATTGAATATATTTATATTGTATACAGCATATATTATATATAATATATATATATATAGATATATATATATATATAAGATATATATATATATAGATATATATATATATATATAGATATATATATATACCACACACACACGTACACAAACACACACACACACAACAACACACACACACACACACACACACACACACACAGCACACACACACACATATAGAAGAAATAGAGAGCTAGTAGAGAGATAGAGAGAGATAGTAGATATGAGATATAGATATATATGATATATACATGCATATAGATAGATATATAGAGATTATATATATAGAGAGAGAGAGAGATATAGTAGATAGAGAAGATAAGATATATATATAATATCTATATATAGAGGTATAGTATATAGATATATTAAATGTATTTATGTAGATATGTATACATATAGGAATATATATATATACATATATATATATATATATATAGATATATATACCTATAGTAGAGATATATAGAGATAGATGTATTATAGATATATATATATTAACGATATATATATAGATATAAATAAGAGATAGCTATATAGATATATATACTGCATATGTATGTATATATATATATATATCGATATATATTATAGAGCTAGATAGAGATAGATATATAGATATATATATATATAGTATAGTATAGATACATATATACATCTATAATATATATATTATAAAATATATTATATAGATATAGATATATATGTATATATAAATATATAGTATATATATATATATATATATAATATTATATTCTATTATATAATATATATATAGATATATAATATATATTATCTATATATATTATAATATATATATATGTGTGTGTTTGGGGGTGTGTGTTGCCGTGGTGTGTGTGTATATATACATATATATATATATATATATATATATATATATAATATATATATATATATATATATATTAGAGATATATATCTATATATATATATATATAACATACGTACACACACACACAATTTATCTATTTATCTATCAAAGATAATATAATATATATAGATAATAAAGATATATATATTAATATAGATATATATATATAATATATTAATATACGTACTCACACAACACACAAAATTTATCTACTATCTATCAATAGGATATATATGAGATAGATATATAATATATATATATATATAAGATAATATGATATGATAGATATAGATTATATATATATATGCTAATATATAGAAATATATATATATATATATATAGAGATAGAGATATATATATGATATAATAAATATAATATATATAATATATATTATATATATATTATATATATATATATATATATATTTACGAGTTGTGTGTGTCGTGTTGTGTGGTGGTGGGGTGTAGCTATATCTACATAACATATATGTATTTATATATATATATGATATATATTATATATAATATAATATATAGATATAGATATATATATATAGAGAGATAATGTACATAATATGCATACATACATATATATTCAATAAATATATATTATGCATACCAGGCTTGACACTCACAGTACATCTATATATATATATATATATATATATATATATATATATAGATATAGATATAGAGAATATATATATATAGATATATATAATTAGAGAGAGGTATAGATATTATATAGTACATATATCGATATATAATATATAGATATAGAATATAGAGAGATAGATAGATATATACATAGATTATAGATCGATATATATATATATATGATTATATAATATATATAGTAGAGATATATAATGAGATGTCCATATATATATAAGAGCGATATATATAAGAGGAGATAGATGTATTTTTATATATTAGTAGATAGAAGATAGAATATTAGAGAAAATGTATATATATAGATATATATATATATAGAGATATATATATATATATATATATATATATATATCTACATCTATATGTATATATATATATATAGATATTATATATATATATAATATATATATATATATATATATTATAATATATATATATGCCACCATATATAACACACACACACACACACAAACACACAACACACACACAAACAACACACACCAAACACACATATATAATATATATATTATATATATATATATATATATATATATATATTATATATATATATACATATATATACTGATATATCTAATATATATATACAGTATATATATATATATATAATATATATATATATATATACATATATATACACACAATACAATCTCTCTTTCCTCATTTTATTCTCCAAACATCGACACCAAACCCTTTGCACAAATCACACATAACAAATACCCCCCCACCCACCCCCACCCCCCAAAAAAAGAGAGAAACGGTAAACAACCAACAAACAAAGAAAAAAAAAAAGAAAAAAAAAATAGCTTCCACTACAAAACATTAAGGTTTCAGACGACCCTGACTCGAGTTGCCAATTACCCAAATCATTTCCACGAATTCGAGACGAGATGGAGTGAGTGTTGCCATGAAATTATTATCAGACATGGGAGAATAGGGGGGCGAGGGGGGTGGGGGTGGTGGGATTACGAGTGGTGGTAGGGGGGGGGAAGGAAGGGGTGGGGGTAAGAGGAGTTTATGGGAGGGGGTGGGAAGGGGGGGGGAGTGAGAGGGGTTTTATTATGCAAATAATGGATTATTGTACAGACGCAACGTTTTTCATAGCGCTTTTACCAGGTAGCAGGTGGTGGGGGACTGCTAATGTTAGCGGTGTTTTTACGCTATGTTTCTGTCACTTGTTTAAAAAAAAAACGCTGGCCTGATTAGCAGACACGCTGGGATAATGATCAATGGTATAAAAAGTAGATATTGGTGTCCCGCTTACGCTTTCTTTGTCTGTCTGTCTGTATTTGTGTGTATACGTTTCTCTATACGTTTCTCGTGTCTTTATTTCTGTGTCTGTCTGTCTGTCTG
>NC_051398.1:1281790-1286790 GCF_015228065.2 Penaeus monodon | reverse complement strand
CCTCCCTCTCCCTCTCCTTGATTCTTCTCCATCTCCTTCCTCCCTCTCCCTCTCCTTCCTCCCTCTCCTTCTCCTTCCTCCCTCTCCTTCCCCTTCCTCCCTCTCCCTCTCCTTCATTCTTCTCCATCTCCATTCCCTCTTCCTCTAACTCGCCAAGGTCGCCGGGGCAGTTATCAGCGTTCGTAATTCCAGATTGTTCAACTTCTGTTCCGTTTTGTTCTGGCACGGCGAGCGGAACAGGGGCAGGTAGAAAGAGAGGGAGAGAGAGAGAGAGAGAGAGAGAAGAGAGGTAGAGAGAGAGAGAGAGAGAGAGAGAGAGAGAGAGAGAGAGAGAGAGAGAGAGAGAGAGAGAGAGAGAAGAGGAGGAGGGGAGGAAGTGTGTGAGAGAGAGAGAGAGAGGAGAGAGAGAGAGAGAGAGAGAGAGGAGAGAGAGGAGAGAGAGAGAGGAAGAGGAGGAGGGGAGGAAGTCAGAGAGAGAGAGGAGAGAGAAGAGAGAGGAGAGAGAGAGAGAGAGAGATGAGAGAGGAAGAGAGAGAGAGAGAGAGAGAGAGGAGAAGGGAGAAAGTCTGAGAGAGAGAGAGAGAGAGAGAGAGAGAGAGAAGAGGAGGAGGGGAGAAAGTCAGAGAGAGAGAGAGAGGAGGGGGGAGGGGGAGAGGGAATGGGAAGGAGGGAGGGAGTGGGAGAGAAAGAGGGGGGAGGGAGTGGGAGAGAAAGAGGGGGGAGAGAGGGAGTGGGTGAAAGAGAGAGACAGAGACACAGACAGACAGACAAGCAAACAGACAGAAACAAACACAGTAAAAGTAAATTAAATTGAAATAAAAAAAGAGCCAAATCGGAATTAAAAGTCACTTAAAAAAAAAAAAAAAAAAAATCTATCAACAACCCCATATTTGAACTCAATATAACTGTGCTTTTTCTCTCCTCGATCTGCGAAGCTTAACAAAGGCATCAACAGCGCGCTAACAAACAGTATGTCGTCCCATGTCACGTTTTTTTCAAGGGGAGGCAGGAGCGAGAGAGAGAGAGAGAGAGAGAGAGAGAGAGAGAGAGAGAGAGAGAGAGAGAGAGAGAGAGAGAGAGAGAGAGAGAGAGAGAGAGGAGAGAGAATCTTTATGAAGGTGAGGCAGGATATATATATATATATATATATATATATATATATATATATATATATATATATATATAGAGAGAGAGAGAGAGAGAGAGAGAGAGAGAGAGAGAATATTTTTTTTCATCAAAGGAAGGCGAGAGAGAGAGAGAGAGAGAGAGAGAGAGAGAGAGAGAGAGAGAGAGAGAGAGACAGAGACAGAGACTGCAAAATATATCGTACACGAAATCCTCCCCCCCCCACTCCCTAAACCAGAAATCGAACGAAAATAAATGGAAAATTCGGCACGCTCCGCCCACGCTACTTCCGCCGCCCACGCTCTCGGCGGGGCCACTGAGAGCAAGAAGGGCGTTCCGTTTCCTACCTGCAGTTTATGCCCGAGATGAGACACGCCTCCTTGAGCAAAGGTCTCGCCTGATTGGTCAAGAGCCCGGAGACGAGGCTAATTGTCACCCAATCATCGTACGCTGATTTACGCCCGCGATCGGCCAAAACCTCTTTTATTACTATTTTCCCCAATTCTCTCCCTATTCTCCTTCTCCTGTTCTTAATTACCGTCCCTAACGGCACGGAGGCTTAATTACCCTCGATTACGACGGGTCGGGACTGCCAGCTTCGCCTAATTACCAACAGCTTCCTCTCAATTGGCTTCCGAGAAAAGGGGTAGGCAGCTCTCCTTGGTTATTCATGAAGCTTTATTGTCGAGATCAAAGCACAGGCCGCATCCCCCCCCCACCCCCCCTTTATCCATTCTTCACTTCCCCCTACTTTATCCATTTTCACTTCTCCCTCCCTTTTTCCCTTTTTTATATACCCCTTTTTACTTGTATTATTATTGATTATTTTCCTTTTTTCTTCTGTTTCTCCGTCTTCTATTTCTCGTTTTCTCTTTTCTTCTTCTCTTTCTCCATCTCCTTCTCCATCTTCTTCTTTTCCTCCTCTTTCTTCTTTTCCATCTTCTTTTTTTTCTCCATCTTCTTTTCCTCCTCTTTCTTCTTCTTTTCCTCTTCTTTCTTCGTCTCCTTCTCTTTCTCTTTCTCCTTCTCTTTATCCTAATATTTCTCTTTCTCTTTCTCCTTCTCCTTCATCTTCTTCTTAAATATTTATATACATATATAGATAGATAGAGATTGATAGATAGATAGATAGTTAGATAGATTGAGTGAAAAAAATAGAGAGAGAGAGAAAAAAAGAAAAAAGTGAAATTAATAAATAGATAGATAAAAAAGATAGAGAGATAGAGGGAAAAATAGAGAAAAAAAGAAAAATAGAGAATGAGAGAGAGAGGAGAAGAGATGAGAGAAAAAAAAAAAATGCAGAAGAAAGAAGAGGAAAGATAGATAGAGAAATAGAGAACAAGAAGAAAGAGAAAAATAATGTGCGAGAGAGGAGGAGGAGAGAGAGCGAGAGAGAGGAGAGAGAGATTGGAGGAGAGAGAGAGTGAGAGAAAGGGAGAGGGGAAGAAGAGGAAAATGAGGGAAAGAGAAAGGAAAGATTGAGAGAAGGGGAAAACGAGAGACGACGAGAGAGAGAGAAAGAGAGAGAGAGGAAGAGAGCGAGAGAGAGGGACAGAGAAGACTGAGGGAGAGAGGAGAGGCGACGAGTGAGGAGAGGAAAGAGAAGCAGAGAGAATGAGAACGCGGGACATGAGAGATGGAGGATGAAGACGAGGCGGGAGCGACTAGGAGAGGAGAGTGTGAGGGAGAGATGGAGAGAGGGGGAGAGAGAGGAGAGGTGGGAGAGAGAGAGAGAGGAGGGGGAAAGCAGGAAGGGAGAGGAGAGAAGAGAGAGAGTGGTAGAAACAAAAGAGAGAGAGACGGAGAGATTTCGATTGGGGAGTAGAGAGAGATGACAAGACAGACGAGAGGAGAGAGAGAGAGAGCGATGAGCGGTAAAAGGATAGAAAACGGATGACGAGAGAGAGAGGTGACGATGATGAGAGAAAAAGAAAGGGAAAGGAAAAAAAACATACACCAACCTTACTTGCAAGTAAAAACAATTGTCTTGCAATCTTCCTTGACACCCGCTAGCTAATCCGACACCATGTGGCTTTAGAAGAGGAGGAGGAAGAAATGATTATAGAGAAGAGAGAGAGAGAGAGAGAAAGAGAGAGAGAGAGAGAGGGAGAGAGAGAGGGGGGGGGAGGAGGGAGAGATGGGAGAGAGTGACGGGGGCCAAGAAGACGAAGAGAGTTAATTGATAGTGTCACTGATGCTACCTGCCGTCTGTGTATCACTAAGTGGGTTGGATAAAATCTTTGATATCATTTTTATTATTTAGTGAGGATGGGGGAGGATAAAGAAGTGGTGTGTGTGTGTGTGTGAGAGAGAGAGAGAGAGAGAGATTGCGAGAGATGGAGAGACGAGAGAGGACCGTTGAGAGTGGAGGTGACGAGGAGGAGAGGAGGGACTGAGGAGAGATGGAGAGGAAGACGATGAGGAGAGACGAGAGTAAGTGAGAGGAGGTGAGGGAGAGAGGAGGATGGTGAGTTGGGGACGAGAGAGAATCGAGAGGAGAACGAGAGAGATGTAGAGAGAGTGAGGCGCGAGGAGGAGAGTTGAAGGAGAGAGAGGGGGGCGAGGTGAGAGATAGAGAGTGAGAGAGAGTTATGTAAGACTTAGGATCGGATGCAGCGGAGAATGGAGAGAATTCACAAGATGTTTTTGTTTGTACAACTTTTCAATTAGTTTTTCCAATATCTGTTGCGTTAAGCATAGTCAAAATAGATGTCCTACATTTCAATATCTATCTATCAAGTCACTATTTACTATAAATGCTTTTATTATAGATGATTATATAGACATACATAATCTATGCATGCATGAGAAATTTTCTACCACAGATAGGCAGATAGACAGATATAAGTTTAATTATAAGTAGAGATTATTAGACATACACCCAAATAGATAGATGAATAGATAGATAAACAGACAGGAAGATAGATAAAGAGATAGATAGACACAAAGACAAAGCGATAGATAGATAGCTTAACAAAATGATAGACCCGCAAGGAGATAGACAACAAATAGATAGATATGAACAGACAGAATACCCAATCAAGCAACAGATATAAGAATTAAAACTAGACACAAAGGCAGATCCTAAAAAATACCGCATCTAAATCTACCAGGACATCTCACGGCTTACCTCTACCTACCACGCACCTCTCGCAAGATAACATATGAAATGCATTTACAACAAAGCCTGTAATTCCGGCATCACGAATGGAGCTCAAGCGTAGAATTAGGGCACACGTGGCCATCGCCTTCTGATTGGCCATTTTTATTTTTTTTTAACGAGCAGGTGGGCAAGGCATCCCATTTGGCCATCTCGCCAGGAGCTTGAAGGAAATGCAATGGCAGCTTAATCTCACCTGTTGGGTCCTTCTTGCTCTCAAGGACAGGAGAGGAGATACCTTTTTTTTTTTTTTTTTTTTTTTTTTGGATCCGGATGAAGTGATGGAGATTGGGTAGGGGGAAGGCGGGAGTGAAGGGAGGGAGGCGGGGGGAGGGGGAGGGGGGATTAGCGGAAGAAAGTGTAAGGGGAGGTGAGGGATGCTGGAGATATGGGATTGGAGAAGGAGAAGAGAAGGGGAGGGAGGGAAGAAGAGAGGGAGGAAGAGAGAGTGGGGGGAATGAGAGGCATTGAAGAGGAAGAGAGATTGATAGAAGCTGAGATTGAGGACTGAGAGAGAAAAAAGAAAGAGGAGGAGAGAGAGGAGCAGGGAGAGAGAGAGATGGACGAGGTGAGGAGGGGAGAGAGTGAGAGAGAGAGAGAGGAGAGAGAGGGGAGAGGAGGAGATTGACGGACAGAGGGAGGGACTAGGACTTACGCTGAGAAGAGAGAGCGAAGAGCAAGAGAGAGGAGAGGAAGACGAAGGGAGAGAAAGAAA
>NC_051398.1:1264290-1266790 GCF_015228065.2 Penaeus monodon | reverse complement strand
GATCCCATTTTCTATTGAACGCGTTCGGACGTGTTTGCGAAATCCGGGTGTCGTTGTTGTTTTTGCTGTTATTATTATCATTATTATTATCATCATTATTATTATTATTATTATTATTATTAATATTATTGTTATCATTATCATTATTATTGTTATTATTATTATTATTATTATCATTATTATCATCATTGTTATTATTATTATCATTATTATTATTATTTTCATTATTATTATCATTGTTATCATTATTATTATTATTATTATTATTATTAGTAGTAGTAGTAGTAGTAGTAGTAGTATCATCATCATCATCATCACCATCATCATAATTATCATGATTATCATTGTTACCATTAACATTTGACATCACCTTTAACACTTTTATGAATAAAAATAAAGTGAAGCTAAAGTAAAAGTTCAAGATATCCATAAAAAAAAAATCCACAAGCAAAACGAAGTCAAAGTTTTAAAAAATAAGTAGAATAAAATAAATAAAATAAAATAAAATAAAATAAATACATAAATAAATAATAATAATGATAATAATAATAAACAAACAAACAATAATAAACAAATAAACAATTAAAACTTGAGAAGAATAAAAACAAAACAAATTCTCGATGCCACAGTTCCTCAGCCTCGTGGCGTCTATAGTCCCGTAATATATGGTATCGGATGCCACAAAGTCAAAGTTAAAAAAATAGATAAATAAATAAAATAAAATAAATACATAAATAAATATAAATAAAATAAATACATAAATAAATAATAATAATAATAATAATAATAAACGAACAAACAAAAATAAATAAATAAACAATTAAAACTTGAGAAAAGAAGAAACAAAAAAAATGATGCCACAGTTCCTCAGCCTCGTGGCGTCTATAGTCCCGTAATATAAGGTATCGGATGCCACATAAGGCTTTCTGGTGCCGGGTGCGCACGCCCTCAGGGGGATCGCCTGGGGGCAGCAGGTGCGCCGTGAGGAATTAAGGGAGATAGAGGGGGTGGGGAGGAGGTGGGGATGGGGAGGAGGTGGGGATGGGAAGAGGGGATGGGGAGGTGGGGATGGGGAGGTGGGGAGGGGAGTTGGTGGGGAGGTGGGGATGAGGAGGTGGAGAGGGAGAAACAGGAAGGGGGAAAAAGGGGGGGAGAGGGAGAGGATAGGGGAGCTGGGGAGGGGGAGGGAGGAAAGAGGGGGAAAGAGGAAGGGAGAAAGAGAGGGAGAAAAGGAGAAGAGGGGAAAGGAGAGAAAGAAAGGAAGGGGTAAAGAGATAAATAGAGATAAATAGAGAGAGAGAGAGAGAGAGAGAGAACAATAGAGAGAGAAAACGATAAATAGATAAAGAGAGAGAACAAGGGGAAATAAAGGCCGATACGGGTCACTCATCACACTTTTTTTTTTTTTTTTTACCACAGCGAATGTTCACTTAGGATATGACCTCCGGTTAAGACGTGAGCTAAGGGTCTCCTTTCCTTGTTCCTCTTGGTGATTTCCTTTGCTTTTGGAAGAGGAATAGAGAGGTGTGTCGTTTTTTCCTCTCTCATTATTAGATGGCGTAGACGTTTTCGTTGACGTTGGGAAGCCATTTTTAGGTTGATTTCTGAAATGGGTCTCGATGGGGTGAACTTTGTTTTCCTATCTCTCTCTCTCTCTCTCTCTCTCCTTTTCTCTCTCTCTCTCCCCCCGCCTCTCCCTCCCTCCCCCCCTCTCCCTCTCTCTCTCTCTCTCCCTCTCTCTCTCTCTCTCTCTCTCTCTCTCTCTCTCTCTCTCTCCCCCCTCTCTCCCTCCTCTCTCTTCCCCCCTCTCTCCTCTCTCTCCCTCCTCTCCTTTTCCCTCCTCTCCTCCCCCTCCTCCTCTCTCCTCTCCTCTCCTCTCCTCTCCGTCCAGAAACCTTTTTCCCCCCTCCCTCTCAAGCTCCTTCTCTCCTTTGGGGCCCTCTTTCCCGTCATCCCCCCCCTAATCTTTTTCCCACCTTCCCCGTTTTCTCCCCTTTTCTTTTTTTCTTGTTTTTTTTTGTTGGTTTTTTTTTTTATCTTCTCCTGCGTTATATTTCTTTTTTTCATTATTCTTTTATATATTTTTTTTTTTTTTTTTTTTTTTTTTTTTTTTTTTCCTTATTATTTTTTTTTCAAGTGTGGTCTCTCTCTCTCTCTCTCTCTCTCTCTTTATCATCCAGTTTGATTAAAGTGTTTGATCGCATTTCAGAATATATTGACTAAATAATAGTGGTAAGTTATTTTTTGTGTGTTTATTACTAATGAGGATGTCAAAATAGAAATATTATCACTACAACTATATCTCTGCTATTGATATATGAAATTATATTTAATTTAGTGTAATATTTCATGCTTGCAATCTATTACTTTTTTCTATCACTTCTTTCGAGCAAATAAAAACAGTTTTTGAAAATCTGCAGTGAAAATTCTTATACAGTTGCAATGTATTTTCGTAATATAACGCAATATCACCATATCTCGCATTTGCATATAGGCAATT
>NC_051398.1:1246790-1259290 GCF_015228065.2 Penaeus monodon | reverse complement strand
ATATATTTAGCAATTTTGTATTTCCAATTTTAAATATTTAAAATTATATAAAATATAAATTTTTTTATTTCTTTAAAAATATTATATTTTATATAGTTTATATTATTTTTAAAATTTAAAAATATTTAATATTATTTTATTAAATTTAAAATAATATTTTTTATTATTCTTTATTATAATTTTTATTTTATTATATATTCTTATAAAATTTTTTATTCTTTTATTTTAATTTGTATGTTTCCTCCCTTTTTAAAAATCATCATGTATGTATTATGTTGTGTGTGGTGTGGTGTGTGTGTGTGTGGTGTGTTTGTGTGTGTGTGTACAGACATATATACATAAAATTTTAAAATTATTTTTTGAAATAAATATTTTATTAAATGATTATTTATATTATATATAATATATTATTATAAAATTTAAAAATTATGATATTTTAATTATATTCATAATGTATATTAAATATATATATATATATAATAATATAAAATTAAAAAAAATATATATATTATATAATAATATATTTTTTTTATATATATAATTAATATAATATATAAAATTATATTTTTAATAATATATAATGTGTGGTGGTTTTTGTGTTGTGTGGTTTTGTGTGCGTGTGTGTGTGTATGTGGGGGTTTTGTGTATGTGTGTATATAATAAAATTATTTTAAATTTATATATATATATATATTATATATATATATTATATATATATATAATATACATACATTTTGTACAAACACACACACCACAAAAAATATATATATATAAATAATTAAAATTATTATATATATATTTTAATTATATATATATATATAATAATATATATTATATAATAATAATATATATTTATTAAAATATATAAAAATATATAAATATATATATATATTATATATAATATAATATGTGTGTGTGTGGGTGGTGTGTGTGGGTGTGGGTGGTGGGGGTTTTTGGTGTGTGGGTGTGTGTGTTGTGTGTGTGGCGTGGGTTTGTGGTGTGTGTGTGGGGGGGGTGTGTTGTATAATATGTATTCGTACTTAAAATTAATAAATAATAAATTATAAAAAATATAAAATATATATTAATATAATAAAAAATATATTTTTACACACCACCACCAACCACACACACCACACAAAAACCCACACACACACACATATAATATAATATATATAATATATATAATTATATATATATACATATAATTTACATATATTATATAAAATTAATATTTTAATATAATTTAATAATATAATATATATATATATATGTATTATATATATATAACATCTCACATATACCTCCCTAACCCCCCACACACACACCCAACCCCCAACCCTAAGCTTTCCCCTCCAAACCCCCCTTCCCCCACCCACCCCCCCCCAAAAAACCAAACCCCACCCCCCCCCCCCTGCGCCTCTCTCCCACACCCCCACCGGGCCTCCCCCCCCCCCCCACACCCCCTCCGCGCTTCTCACCTGCAGGAAGGCGACACAGCTGGCCGGAAGTGAAACCTCCTTTTCCCCGCAACGCGGACAGCATCTTGTTAAAGGGGGGATTCCGGTTTGTGGGAAGGAGCGCTTCGTGGGCCGAGTGTCAAGGCTAGGCGGTGCACCTGTCCGCGGGTGGGCTCTCGCTCTCTCTCTCGCACTCTCTCTCTCGCGCGTGCGGGATCTTTCTCTCTCTCTCTCTCTCTCTCTCTCTCTCTCGCGGGTTCTCTCTCTCTCTCTCTCTCTTATTCTCTCTTATTCTCTCTGTCTGTCTGTCTGTCTCTCTCTCTCTCTCTCTCTCTCTTCTCTTTCTCTCTCTCTCTCTCTTATTCTCTCTTATTCTGTCTGTCTGTCTGTCTGTCTGTCTGTCTCTCTCTCTCTCTCTCTCTCTCTCTCTCTCTCTCTCTATATATATATATATATATATATAATATATATATATATATATATATATATATATATATATATTATATATATATATATATACATATATATACACATATATATTCCTTTGATTTTTTGAATTCGTGCAACACGAACTGGTTTTTCTTTTCTTTTTTTCAACTTCCACGCGCTAGTGACTCTGTAACGACAGCCATCGGAACGCGTAGTTTTTATGACGTAGATTTCCCGTGTTTACTTTTCTTGCAATCTGCAAGTCAGAGATGGTTTGGAATCGAGGAGCGAATTCAAGTTTTGTGCGTGGTTTGTTCAAAGGTTTTTATATGTAAAGATCGATGATGGATGATATGCATGTGTGTTTATGTATTTATGTATATGTGTACACAGACACACACACACACACACACACACACACACACACACACACACACACACACACCACGCACACACACACACATGTATATATATATATATATATATATATATATTATATATATATATATATATATATATATATATATATATACATATATATATATATATTATATATATATATATATATATATATTATATATATATATATATATATATATATATATATATTAT
Source organism: Penaeus monodon (assembly GCF_015228065.2). Taxonomy (NCBI): domain Eukaryota; kingdom Metazoa; phylum Arthropoda; class Malacostraca; order Decapoda; family Penaeidae; genus Penaeus; species Penaeus monodon. The sequence goes on along the minus strand of NC_051398.1, from coordinate 1,256,789 downwards.
ATATTATATATATATATATATATATATATATATATATATATTATCTATATATATATATATATATATATATACATACACACACACAGACACATGTGTATGTGCGTGTGTTACATTGTTGCATTGTAAACATTCAAACGGTAAAATGAAATCTGCAACATGTTATTGTATAACCAAAGGAGAAAGGGAGGGCATTATGCAGATTGACAGAGAGAGAGAGAGAGAGAGAGAGAGAGAGAGAGAGAGGAGAGAGAGAGAGAGAGAGAGAGAGAGAGAGAGAGAGAGAGAGAGAGAGAGAGAGAGAGAGAGAGAGAGAGAGAGAGAGAGAGAGAGAGAGAGAGAGAGAGACGTTCAGACGGACAGACAAACAGCCAAACGGACAAACAGACAGAGAGACAAACAGACAGACAAACAAACAGGTCCAAAAACCTTGAAAAAGATTGATAAATACTCACAAAAAGAAAAAAAAAACAGACAGACAGACAGGAAACGAGACAGACAGAGCAATCAGACATATATATTAGATCTAATTGATATTAAGAGATTGAATAACCACTAAACACAAATACATACATAATTGCAGACACACACTTACGCAACCCAGTGCAACAACATCTCTCTCCCACCCACCCCACCCCATCCCCACCCCCCTCCTCCTCCTCCCCTCCTCCCCCACACGCTCCTCCCACGACATACCCCCCCCCCTCCCCCTGCTCCTAACACCCTCCTCTTGGCTTCTGGTTTTCCCTCTTCTTTTCCTCTCCCTCTTCCCTTTTCCTCTTCCCCTCTTCCCTTTTCCTCTCCCTCTCCCTCTTCCCTTTCCCTCTCTTTCCCTCTCTTGCCCTACTCCCACCTCCTACCTTCTATCCTCCTCTCCCTCCCACTCCCCCTTCTCCTACCCTCCCTCCCCCAACCTTCTATCCAACCATTACCCTCCCTCCCCTTCCACCTATTAACCCCTTCCCTTCTACTTCCTACCTACCACCCTCTACTTCTCCTCTCCTCTCCCCCTCCCCCTCTTCCCTTCTTTCCCCCTGTCCCATCTTCCCCTACCCCCTCCTCCCCACCCACCCCACAACCTCTATCTATTACACTCCCCCCTCCCATTATAACCCCTTCCCCTCTCCCCTACCCACCCCTCTAGCCATTACACCCTCCCTCCCCATTACCCCCTCCCCCCTCCCTCCTCCCCCCCCTTGCAACCGCACACGTGCCGTCTGATCTGTTTGTTGCATCGTGATAATATTCCCTCGAGCGCTGTAATTGCTCACGAGACTCGGTGCAATTATCAAGCAAGTTTGCAATTGGATCATTATACGGTCTGGTTGGTAAGGGAATGTTTTTGTTTGTTGTTGTTTTTGTTGTTGTTTGTGTGTGTGTGGGAGAGAGAGAATGAGAGAGAGAGAGAGAGAGAGAGAGAGAGAGATTGAGAGAGAGAGAGAGAGAGACAGAGAAGACAGAGACAAAGAGAAAGATTTCGAGAGCGAGAGCGAGAGAGAGAGAGAGAGAGAGAGAGAGAGAGAGAGAGAGAGAGAGAGAGAGAGAGAGAGAGAGAGGGGGAGAAAGAGAGAGAGGAGAGTTCTTTTGTGTGTGTGTGTGAGTATGTGTGTTGTTTGCATGCGTCTATGTGTACGCGTACATATTCATGTGTATTTATTTGTTAGTATGCTTGCTCTGTGTGTGTGTGTGTGTGTGTGTGTGTGTGTGTGTGTGTGTGTGTGTGTGCATTGTTGTGTGTATGTGTATGTGTACGTACGTGCGCGCGTGTGTGTGTGCGTGTTTGTATGTATCAAAAGTTTTTTTTCACGTTGCCTTTGTTCTGATCGAAAGCGATGATAACGAATAACCATGAAGATAAAAAGATAAATGATATTGACAACAATGATAACAATGATAACGATTATAGAGATGTTGCTCATGATAGTGATAAAAACATACATTCACGTACACAAAGGATCTGTACACAACCTAACATACGTACACGACTTCCCTTACACACACACACACACACACACACACACACACACACACACACACACATCACACACACACACACACACACACACACACACACACACACACACACACACACACACACACACAGGACATACAAACCCTCCAAACAAAAAACAGCAAATAGACAAATAAATAGATAGATAAACCTATAAATTTACAAAAAGATAAACAAATTCATATATAAACAACATGAAAAAAGCTTTAGAGACCATCCCGGGCTTGCACACAGCTGGTATCCTCAACAACCAGCTGTTTCCTGTCCATATACAGTTTAATAATAATAAAAAAAAAAACAATATATTGTGATTTATCCGCTGAAACAATGACTGTTATTAAGAGACAGGTGTGTTGCGGTGAGACGAAGGTGTGTGAAGGGAAATTGAGCCTTATGTATAGGGAGAGTAAGGACGGTTTTCGCTTGAGGCTTTGGCTAAGTGTCTGTAGGTGTTGCCATCAGTGGTTCTCTTTGTGACTTTGTGGAAGATAATGTTATTCTTATCTTGCTGATGGTGATTGTAAGTGATTGTCTGTCTGTCTGTCTGTCTGATCTATCTATCGGATTTTTATGTCTTCTGGTTCGCCTGTAGACTTATTAGGTATAGATAGATAGATTGATAGATATATAAATAGACAGGTAGACAGACAGGCAGACAGGTTGATAAAGACATGGATAGATAGATAGATAAATAGATAGAAAGATAGATAAAGAGTATGTATAAAAGTCATGATACTGATAATAACACTGTTAATGGAAATGATGATAATGAAAATTGATGCTGATGATGATAATGATGATAATGAGAATGATAATATTATTGATAATGATAATGAAAGTGATGATGATAGCAATGATAAAAAAGATAATAATGATAATAGTAATAATTATGATGAGAATGATAATGAAAATGATGAGAGTGATGAGAATGATAGTAACTATAACAATGATAATAAAATCATATTAATAACAATAGTAATAACAGTGATAATAATAGCAATAATAATAATAACCATAATGACGATAATAATAATAGTAAAGATGCTGAAAATAATAATAATAATAATGGTAATAATAATAATAATAATAATAATAATGATAATAATAATAATTATTATAATAATAATAATAATAATAATAATGATAATAGTAATAATAATAATAATAATAACTATAATTATGATAATGATGATAATAATCATCATAACAACAACAACAACAACAACCATAATTCTCCCACGACTCCACGAACCGGCAACTCAGACCACATGACAAAATAGCGTCAGAGCGTGAGTGCACGTGTACCGAGAGTCAGTGCGCCAGGTCATGCACACGCACACACACACACGCGCGCGCCCGTAGGAGAGTCATGCAGAGAGATGAGCTTAAATACATTGTTTTTGCATGTTTGTTCGTACGTTTGTCTTCGCGTTGTTTTTATTTGTTTGTTTGTTTGTTTGTTTGTTTTGTTTTTATCCGTTTTTTTGGTTTGTTCCAGTTTTTTAATTAGGTTTTGCTATCGTTTCGTTTGTTTCTTTGTTTCTTTGTTTGTGGTGGGGTATGCAACGTAGATTAATGGACTAATATATCATTAATGTATGTTTGTTCGAGGAAGGAGGAGGAGAAAGAAAGAGAGGGGGAAGGGGGAGGGAGAGAGATTAAGAGAGAGAGAGAGAGAGAGAGAGAGAGAGAGAGAGAGAGAGAGAGAGAGAGGAGAAGGACAGAGAGAAAGAGAAAGAGTGAAATAGAGAGAGAGAGAGAGAGAGAGAGAGAGAGAGAGAGAGAGAGAGAGAGAGAGAGAGAGAGAGAGAGAGAGAGAGAGAATTAAGACCAAGAGAAAGATTTCCACACAAACACACACACGCAAACATCCCCTCCCCCCTCCCACTCTATAAACAGAAATAGAAAATAGAAGAGGAAGTTAACTGGAAACGATATATATATATATATATATATATATATATATATATATATATATATATATATATATATACATATATATATATATATATATATATATATATCCCCCTGTCACCCAAATTGTTGTCACTGCATTTTTTCTCACTTTTGCTGTCACTGCTGTTGTTGTTACCATCGTTGTCACTGTCAGTTGTTTTTTTCTCACCGTTCTTGACACCGTTACTGTCACGAGACAATGATCCCTTTAAGTAGCTAAACAAACCGCCCTCCCCCCCTTCACCCCCCCCCCGTCAACCAAGCTGTTGTCACTCCTGTTGTTGTCACTCCTGCTGTTGTCACTCCTGTTGTTGTCACTCCTGCTGTTGTCACTCCTGTTGTTGTCACTCCTGTTGTTGTCACTCCTGTTGTTGTCACTCCTGTTGTTGTCACTCCTGTTGATGTTACTCCTGTTGTTGTCACTCCTGTTGTTGTCACTCCTGTTGTTGGCACTCCTGTTGTTGTCAGTCCTGTTGTTGTCACTCCTGTTGCTGTCACTCCTGTTGTTGTCACTCCTGTTGTTGTCACTCCTGTTGATGTTACTCCTGTTGTTGTCAGTCCTGTTGTTGTCACTCCTGTTGCTGTCACTCCTGTTGTTGTCACTCCTGTTGTTGTCACTCCTGTTGATGTTACTCCTGTTGTTGTCAGTCCTGTTGCTGTCACTCCTGTTGTTGTCACTCTTTGTTGTTGTCACTCCTGTTGTTGTCACTCCTGTTGTTGTCACTCCTGTTGTTGTCACTCCTGTTGTTGTCACTCCTGTTATTGTCACTCCTGTTGCTGTCACTCCTGTTGCTGTCACTCCTGTTGTTGTCAGTCCTGTTGTTGTCACTCCTGTTGTTGTCACTCCTGTTGCTGTCAGTCCTGTTGTTGTCACTCCTGTTGTTGTCAGTCCTGTTGTTGTCACTCCTGTTGCTGTCACTCCTGTTGCTGTCACCGCTGTCGTCACGAGGCAATGAGCCCGTTAAGTAGCTAAACGCCCGTTGCTTCAGAGTACTCGCAAGTGGGCGTGAGGCGGGCGTGAGTCAAGAACGGTTCGGCTGAGTCGGAGGCTCGGGGAGACTTACTCTGCCAAGTTGCACGGCGAGTGGAATCTAGGGTGGTTGTTCGGTTGTTGTTGTTGTTGATTTTGTTTGTTTGTTGTTGTTTTTGTTTGTTGGTTTTGTTGTTGTTGATTTTGTTTTGTTGTTTATTTTTTGTTGTTGATTTTTTTTTTTTTTTTTTTTTTTTTTTTTTGTTTGATTTTGTTTGATTTTTGTTGTTCTGTCTTTGCCACTGCATATGTTTCCATTTGGTTTGAATTCTGATAATTGGAGAGAGAGAAAGAGAGAGAGAGAGAGAGAGAGAGAGAGAAAGAGAGAGAGAGAGAGAGAGAGAGAGAGAGAGAGAGAGAGAGAGAGAGAGAGAGAGAGAGAGAGAGAGAGAGAGAATGAGAATGAGAGAAAGAGAGAGAGAGAGAGAGGAGAAAACAGTAATAAAATAATAATGACATCCATTGCTCAATAAATCACTATGAATTGATATCTTCGACTTGTACAGTTTATAAACTTTGCTGTCTTTACTTCACATATAACGGGAGAAAGAAAGAAGGAGAGAGAGAGAGAGAGAGAGAGAGAGAGAGAGAGAGAGAGAGAGAGAGAGGGTGAGAGACGGAGACAGAGACAGACAGAAAGACAGACAGAAACATAAACATAAACACGAACAGGGACAGAAACAGAGAAAGAAAAGAGAGAGAGAGAGAATATAGAAACCCCGACGATGTTACTCATGAGTAAACCTTCCCTCGCCTTACTCACGCGTACGAGAGCGCCTCGGTTATCGCCACAATTAAGCGAATCTCCTGTCTTCTTCGCCTCTCACGTGTGTCCTCCCCCCTCCCCCTCTCCCCCCCCACGAAGACAAGCCGCCATGACTCACCCCCCACCCCCCACCCCACACACACACCGTCAGCTGGAGTGCTATGCTGCTACTCCTCTGCGACGGGAAAACTCCAGCTTGAGTCACCTTCCGCTGTGACTCACGAGTTTCCCTTTAGTTTCCTCTGGGATGAGTAACTTTCGTGACTCATTTTGATTGGCAGCTTTTCAGACACACAGTTCCGGGGATCGTGTATTTGCAGGTCAACCCTTTTTTTTTTTTTTTTTTTTTTTTGGTGGGTGGGGAAGGGGGAAGAGGAAAGGTGACTGTTGCATACACCTGTTCTTGCGTTCTTGTATGTGTGGGTGTGTGCTGTGTGTGTGTGTGTGTGTGGGTGTGTTTGTGTCTGTGTGGCTCTGTGTGTGTGTGGCTCTGTGTGTGTGTGTTGTGTGTTTGTGTGTGTGTGTGTGTGTTGTGTGTGTGTTGTGTGTGGCTGTGTTTGTGTGTGTGTGTGTGTTGTGTGTGTTGTGTATGTGTGTCCGTGTGTGTGTTTGTGTGTGTGTGTTGTGTGTGTGTGTGTGTGTGTGTGTGTATGTGCGTGTGGTTGTGTGTGTGTGTGTGTGTGGCTATGTTTGTGTGTGTGTGGCTGTCTATATGACTGTCTCTGTCTCTGGTTGTTTATCTCTTTCTCTTTCTCTTTCTCTCTCTTTCTATTTTTCTCACTTTCATTATCTTTCTCTTTCTATCGCTCTGATTATCTCTCTCACTTTCTCTATATCTGTCTCTATCACTCACTCACTCACTTACTCATTCACTCTCACTCTCACTATCTCTTTCTCATTCTCTCTCTCTCTCTCTCTCTCTCTCTCTCTCTCTCTCTCTCTCTCTCTCTCTCTCTCTCTCTCTCTCTCTCTCTCTCTCTCTATCTCTCTCCTCTCTCTCTCTCTCTTTCCCTCTCTCTTTCTTTCTTTCTTTCTTTCTCCCTCTCTCTCTCATTCTCTTTATCTCAATTTCCTTCAAGTGTTTATATATACAACAACATATGTTTGACCAAAGAATTAGAAAATAAAAATAAAGATATACAAACCTCCCTTGTGTTTTTGTTTATCTGAGACACAGTGCTATGATAATTACGTTTCCTTTCGTCGCAGATAAGATCCGATTTCAGTAACGCTTCTCACTCAACACATGGTAACAACTCCCCCCTCCCGACCGTCGATCACGCTTCCGGTAAAGCAAGTTAGACTCATGCACACTCTCTCGTCTTGGAAAAGAAGGAGGAGGAGGAGGATGGGGAGGAGGGGGAGGAGGAGGGGGAAGAGGAGGAGGAGGAGGAGGAGGAAGAGGAGGAGGAGGTTGAGGAGGAGGGGGAGAAGGAGGAGAAGGAGGAAGAGGAGGAGGAGAAGGGTGAGGAGGAGGAGAAGGAGGAGGAGGAGGGTGAGGAGGAGGAGGAGGAGGAGGAGGGGGAGGATGGGGAAGAGGAGGAGGACGAGGATGAGGAGGAGAAGGAGGAGGAGGAGGAGGGGGAGGAGAGGGAGGAGGAGGAAGAGAAAAAATAGAAGAAGATAGAGGAGGAGGAGAAGAAAAAGAAGAATATGAAGAAGAAGAATAAAAGAAATAAACTTTGCGAGATGTCCTTCAGAAAATTTATCTCCTCTTTAAAAACATATTTTCTGTCCTTGACTTCGACACTCATCCACCCTCTATCTATCTCTGAAAGAGAATAGATTCGGAAACAGTTGAAAACAAAACAAAATGCGTGTTCGTGAAGCGAGGCGAGACAAGCACAAGACAGGCGAGAGAAGTGTGGTGAGGGGAGAGGGGACAAGGGTAAAAGACTAAGGGTGGGGAGAGGGGAGGGGAGGGGAAGGGAGGCTCTACCCAACAGCTGGTGGGTTACGCAACTGTCATGTGATGCCCATGGGTGCGACTCCTCCCGCCCCCCTCCCCGCATACCCACCTCCTACCCTAGCTCATGCCCCCAAAGTCCCCGGAAGCTAAGTGGGTAACTGTTAAGGAAACGTTTAGGTAAAGATCATACTGGGATTTTTGCCTTTCCGGGTGTCCAAATGAGTCCCATGTGTGTGTGTGTGTGTGTGTGTGTGTGAGAGAGAGAGAGAGAGGAGAGAGAGAGAGAGAGAGAGAGAGAGAAATAGATAGATAGACAGAGAGAGAGAGAGAGAGAGAGAGTGAGAGAGAGAGAGAGAGAGAGAGAGATAAATAGATAGATAGACGAGAGAGAGAGAGAGAGAGTAGAGAGAGAGAGAGAGAGAGAGAGAGAGAGAGAGAGAGAGAGAGAGAGAGAGAGAGAGAGAGAGAAATAGATAGATAGACAGAGAGAGAGAGAGAGAGAGTGCATATGTACGAGAATGCATGTGGGCGTGTGTATGTGTGCGTGTGTGTGTACTACAGCTACTACTACTACTACTACCGTTTACTATACAACTGTACAACTGCTATGTTAATGCGTAGTACGACTGCTATTACTGTAACTACTGCTATGAACTACAACTATCACCTTGAAAGCGCAACAGCCACTACAACAACAACTGCTATAAACTGAAACTACTACAACTACTATAAACGTGCTATAACCACTACTATAAGTATAAAGAAACATCCACTAAAACTACTTTGAACTATAATTCAGCAACAACAGCTTCTTCTATAAACTTGCTATAAATATGACAGAAACTATCAAATCTGCTATAAACCCTACAGTACTATAAGTACAACTACAACACTACTACTACAACTACTATAATCCTACAGTACTACAACTACAACGGCCGACCAGACAAGTAGAATCAGGGACCAACATGTTATAGCATCAGGTCCGGCCAGGTGATAACATCCTTTTCTGCGAATATAACCTTTATTCCCTCCTTATTTAGAGGTAGAGTTGCTTCTTTCCTCTACCACGACAGATCCCCAGGGGGATAAGACCTTTTTCGCGAATATGACCCTATGCTTTTTCCCTTTGAGGTCAAGCGCTGCTATTTTTTCCCCCAAGTGTTTGGGCCTGGGGGATCACGCGAACGTCTGCCTTAGAATCGGTTAAAGATGACTAAAATGCGATTATTTTTTTCGTTGTTCTTTTGTTGTGATTTACATTTGTAATGTTTGTAGGATTTCTGTTGCGAGTGTTTTTGTTGTTGTTAATACATGCAGGGGAATTGGTGGTAGGGTTTAGTTAAAAGTGATATGTGATCGTTGAAATGGTGATTTCCTTTTTTTTTTTTTTTTTTCTTCTTCTTCTTTTTCCGGGAACCCAGTCCAGGTGTTGGTAACAAGGGTGACCACCACACCTGTCCTTTCTCTCCTTTGACCCTCACCTCTCCCCCCACCCCCTCTTCCCCATCTTCCTCTCCCCTCTCCTCCCTTTTCCCCACCTTCTCTCCTCTCCCTACTTTCTCTCTTCTCCCTCACCCTCCTTACCCTCCCCTCTCCTTCACCTTCTTACCCCTCCCCACCTTCACCTATTCTCCTTCCCCTACCCCTACCCCTCACCACCTTCCCCTATTCCCCAATCCCCTAACCCCTCACCACCTTCCCCTACCCCTCCTTCCCCTATTCCCCAATCCCCTACCCCTTTCCACCTTTCCCTTTTTCCCTTTTCCCTTCCCTTCCCCTACCCCTTCTTCCTCTTTCCCTTCCCCTTCTCCTATTCCCCTCACCCTTACCCTACCCCTACCCCGCCTTCCCCTACCCCTCCCCTCCTTCCCCTATTCCCCTCACCCTTCCCCTCCCCCTCCTTCCCCTACTCCACCTTCCCCTCCCCCTCCTTCCCCTATTCCCCTTCCCCACCCCCTCCTCCCCCTATTCCCCTTCTCCTCCCCCTCCTTCCCCACGCCTTACCTGCCCCATTCAACCCTCGGACACAAGCCAGGTAGCGAGCAGTCACGGGGCGCGAGGCAACGTAAATTATTCCTTTGTTGCTGTCCCTGTGAGGGTTGGTTAGTATGCCAGCGCTTCTGTTGTTAGGAAATCTTATATTCTCTGTTCTCTCTCTATCTCTTCTTTTCTATTTGCTTTCGTCTTCTTCTTTCCCAGTTGTCGTTTTGTCTGTTTTTTTTTTTTTTTTTTTTTTTTTTTTTTTTCCTTTCTTGCTTTTCTTTGATTCGGGGCTGTTTGTTTGTCTTGTGCTTGATCTCTCTCTCTCTCTCTCTTGCGCTTTCTCT
>NC_051398.1:1239290-1241790 GCF_015228065.2 Penaeus monodon | reverse complement strand
CTCCTCCTCCTCCTCCTCCTCCTCCTCCTCTTCGTCCCACGCTAATTATTACGGCAAACCCTCAACTCTCAACCTCTCTCGAATGAGCTCACTCAGACCAATCATTAGTTTATAACCTCTGTGGTTTCTTTATACCATTATGTCATACTTCTATAGACTCGCTAATTAGTATTTTCTATTTTCTATTTCTTATTTCTATTACCATCTTCTTTATTTACGTAATTAAAAAGAGTAATGTCCTTGTTTTACGCAAAGATTAGGGCGTATTTTTTTTTTTTTTTTTTTTTTTTTTTTTTTTTTAGTGATGAAATTGTGCTACACCTTTTACTTGCGTGTTTGGGTGTATTAGTCATTACTTGTGTGTGTTTTTTTTTTCTTTTTTTTGTGTGTGTATTCATTTTGCGGGTGTTTTTTGTCGTTACTTCTTCTTCTTCTTCTTCTTCTTCTATCTTCCCCTTTCTTCTTCTTCTTCTTTTCTTCTTCCTTCTTCTTCTTTTTTTTCTTCTTCTCCTTCTTCTTCTTATTATTTTTCTTCTTTATCTTCTCCTTCTTCTTCTTCTTCTTCTACTACTACTACTTCTTTTTCTTCTTTTCTTTCTTTCTTTATTTATTTCTCTCTTTTTTCGTTCTTTATTCATTCAGTATTTTCTTCTTTTTCTTTCTTACTTTGTTTATTTACTTATTTGTTTATTTCTCTCTTCTACTTCTTTTTTTTTTTCTTCTTCGTTTTCTTATTTTCTTGTTTTTTTCTATCTTATTTTCTATCTCTCTTCCTTATCATTTTTTCTTCCTTTCTTCCTTACTTTCTTGTTAATTTTCTCTCCTTCTTTCTTCCTTTCATTCTTTCTGCCTTCCTTCCTTCCTTCCTTCCTTCCTTCCTCTATTTCTTCCTTTCTTTTTAATTATCTCTCCTTCTTTCTTAGTTTCATTATTCCTTCCTTCCTTCCTTCCATTATTCCTTTATTTCTTCCTTTATTACTACCTTCCTTCCTTCCCTCCTTCCTTCTTTCCTTCCCTCCTTCCTTCCCACCTTCCTTCTTTCTCTCCTTCCTTCCTTTCCTCCCTCCTCCATTCCTTCCTTCCTTCCTTCCTTCTTTCCTTCCTTCCTCCCTTCCTTCCTTCCTTCTTTCCCTCCTCCCTTCCTTCCTTCTTCTTTCCCTCCCTCCCTTCCTTCCCTCCTTCCTTCCCTCCTTCCTTCCCACCTTCCTTCCTTCCTTCCTTCCTTCCTTCCTTCCTTCCTTCATATCAAACCTCCTTCCTTCCTTCCTTCCTTCCTTCTTTCCTTCATATCAAACCTCCTTCCTTATGGCGATTTCAACGAAGGACCGGAAGTGATCATCTTTTAACCCCACTTAATGAGAGTCAGTTAATCGAAGTCACGTTAATTTTTGTTAATTTTTGTTGAATCGTGGGATATTTTCGGTAAATTGTCGATGTTAGAAATTCACTCTAATTTTTGTTAAATTTTTGTTAAATCGTGGGATATTTTTGGCAAATTGTCGATGTTAGAAATTCATTTTATTTATTATTATTTTTTTTTAATGTGGAAATTTTCGGTAAATTCTCGATGTTAGAAATTCATGTTATTTTTGTTAAATTTTGGACATACTGAAAGATATACAAGAAAAAAGGTGAATAAAAAAAAAAAAAATGATGACTGATTTATATCCCTTGTGATGTTAATTTATGATTCTCTTCACAATTAACTGTTCTAATCTAATTGAAATCTTAATGTTCTTTCGATACTGAATGCCTTTAACATACAGATTAAATTTAGGAAAACGAGAATCCCCCCAAAAAACGGATAAAAGGGGAGAGAGAGAAGAGAAATAAATACAGAGAGAAGAAGAAGAAAAAAATAATAATAAAAAAATAAATAAATAAATATATATATATATACATATATATATATATATATATATATATATATATATATATATATATATATATATATATATAATATATATATATATATATATATACTAATAACTTTAAGAATGAGATAGCAAATAAAAGTCTTCTGTTTCGCCATCATCGCTACCCTGCGTTAAAGAAAAAGAAAAAGAAAAAATCAACAAGAAAAAGTAGACCTATTTACTTTAGCTATTTGTCGAGTGTGACTCTGAATCTCGAGAGACTCACGGGTCAGCGCTGAGTCACAGGGGGATAAGAGATAGTTATGGAGTGAGTCAGATCTCTGTCTATCTATCTATCTACCTGTCTGTCTTTCTTTCTCTCTCTCTCTTTCTGTCTGTCTTTCTCTCTCTCTCTCCCTCTCTCTCTCTCTCGCCTCTCTCCTCACTTCTCTTCTCTCTCTCTCTCTCTCTCTCTCTTTTCTCTTCTCCTCCTCTCTCTCTCTCTCTCTCTCTCTCTCTCTCTCTCTCTCTCTCTCTCCCTCTCTCTCTCTCTCTCTCTCTCTCTCTCTCTCTCTCTCTCTCTCTCTCTCTCTCTCTCTCTCTCTCTCGTCTCCAGCCACAGACAGGGTGAAGACATTGTTACG
>NC_051398.1:1180373-1185992 GCF_015228065.2 Penaeus monodon | reverse complement strand
AAGCAAAAAAAAAAATAGAAAAAAAGAAGAAGAAGAAGAAGAAGAAGAAGAAGAAGCAGAAGAAAAAATAGAAAACGAAAGGAAAGCAAATAGGTGGGAAGGAGAGAAAAAAAATAAATAAATAAAAAATAAACGAAGAAATAAGGAGAGAGAGAGAAAAAAAAAACAAGAATAAGAATCAAGAATGAAAGAATAACAAGAGAAAGGGAAGAAATCAACCTGAAGACGAAAGAAGAGGAACAAGAAAGGGTGATAATTCAGGTGGACGATGGAGTGCGTAGTTCCCCGTCCGGGTGACTCGAAAGAACCTCAGAGGCGCAGGTGATCGCGTTCAGAAGGAGGGGGGGGGGGAGGGGGAGGAGAGGGAAGGAGAGGGGAAGGAGGGGGTTGGAGGGGAAAGGAGGAGGGGGAGGAGGGGGAAGGAGGAAAAAGAGGGAGAGGAGGGGAGGAGGGAGAGGGGAGGAGGGGGAGGAGTGGGAAGGAGGGGGGAAGGAGGGGGAGGAGAGGAGGAGAGGGGAAGGAGGGGGAAGAGGAGGGGCGAAGGAGGAGGAAGGAGGGGCGAATTAGGAAAAAGAGGGGGAGGAGGAGGAAGGAGAGGTGAGGGAGAGGGAGGAGAAGGAGGAGGGGCGAAGGAGGAAAAGGAGGAGCGAAGAAGGGGTGAAGGAGAGGGAAGGAAAGGGGATGAGGGGGAAGGAAGGGGAAGGAGAGGGGAGGAGGGAGAGGAGGGACGAAGGAGAGGAGAAGAGGGTGAAGGAGGGGAGAGGAAGGGCAGGAGGGGTGAAGGAGGGGGAAGGAGGAGAATGAAGAAGAAGACGAAGAGAGCGAAGGAAGGTGGAGGAAGAAGGAACTAATAAGAGATAAAGGAGGGACGAAGGAAGGAGAAGGAGGGACGAAGGAGAAACAAAGGAGAAACGAAGGAAGGAGGAGGAAGGTAAATAAGGAAGAAGGGAGTGAGTGTAAGGGCGAAGGAGAAGGGGGAAGGAGGGAGGGGGAGGGGGAGGAGGAGGGGGGAGGGGAGGTAAAAAGGGGAACAAACTGTGAATGTCTGTCTGTCTAAAGGTAGCCAGGTGTTTGGTGGCGAGTTAGGGTGACTGGTTGGATTACCTGGTTGGGGGAAGGGGAGGGGGAGGAGAGAGGGAGGGGGAGGGGAGGGAAGGGGAGGGGAGGGGGGGCGAGGGCGAGGGGGAGAGGGCGAGGGGGAGGGCGAGGGGGAGGGGGAGGGCGAGGGGGAGGGGGGGGGTTGCAAAGGCGAATCTTGGGGGATGGGTAACGCACGTGGGTGGAGATGATGGAGAGGGAGGGAGGGAGGGAGGAAAGAAGGGAGGGGAGGAGGGAGGTATAGAAAGAGAGCGTGTGGGAGGGACGGATGGGGAGGGGGAGAGAGAGGGAGGGATGAAATAGATAAATAGATAGATACTGGTAGATAGATGGAGAGAAAGAAAGAGAGAAAGAGAGAGAGAGAGAGAGAGAGAGAGAGAGAGAGAGAGAGAGAGAGAGAGAGAGAGAGAGAGTGAGAGAGAGAGAGAGAGAGAGAGAGAGAGAGAGAGAGAGAGAGAGAGAGAGAGAGAGAGAGAGAGATTAAGAGAAAGAAAGAGAAAAAAAAGAACGAGAGAGAAAAAAAATAAATAAAAAGAGAACGGAACAGAAAATAAAGAGGAATAGGAAGAAAAACACACAGACGAATAGATACAAGAGACAGACAAACAGACAGACAGACAGACTGACAGACAGACAGTCAGACAGATGGACAGCCCGACAGACAGAGACAAACAGACAGACTGACTGACTGACAGACAGACAGATGGACAGACTGACAGACAAACAGAGACAGACAGACAGACAGACGGACAAACAAACAAACAAACAGACAAACAAATAGATAGTCAAATAGACAGACAGAAAACCAAACAGACAAACACATAGACAGTCGTACAGACAGACAGACAAACAAACAATCAGACAGACAGACAGACACCTGGGAGGGGCATATCAACGAGGGAGAGCAGGGGCACGGCAGGACACGGCCAGGGCACCGCAGGGCACGACAGGGTAGGGTAGGGAGGAGTACAAAAGGCGAGAGACAGACCAAGAAAATATTTAATTATACAACAGGAAAAAAAAAGGATCTCGTCATTAGCGCATTAATATTACTTTATAATCCTCATACAACGTCACCATATCGTATATCATAAAAAGAATTACGAAGTGTAACTGAAAATAGTGATATTTGTAGAGGAGATGGAGTTTCAAAACACAAAGAGTGAGGAAGGAGTGTTGCCATGAGGGTGGTCAGTTATAAGTCAGTGTCCGCGAGTCAGGCGGTGACCCACACTCGGGTCTGCAGTGTGTGTGTGCGTTGTGTATGTGTGTGTGTTTATGCATAGTGTTAATTTGTTTGCGTTGTGTGTGTGTGTGTGTGTGTGTGTGTGTGTGTGTGTGTGTGTGTGTGTGTTTATGCAAAGTGTTTATTTGTTTGCGTTGTGCGTGTGTGTTTATGTGTGTGCGTGTTTATGTATGTGTGCATGTCTTCTCATATGTCTGTTTATCCACAGTGTAAGTTTGTGTGTGTCTCTGTGGGTATGTGTGTATAGACGTGTGTACATATACATGTGTGTGAAGATGGCAAAAGCTTTGTTTGTGTATCAGAGAGAGGGGGGGGAGGTCATGTGGTATTTTTTATACATATATAGTACGTGTGTGGGTGAAAGGTGTGGCTTTTATGTGCGTGGGGAGAGATTGTGTGGGTCGCCGTGTATGTGTTTGTTTGTTTCCTTGTTTGTGTGCTTGTGTTTGTGTTTGGTTATTTGTGTGTGTGTTTGTGTGGTTATTTGTTTGTTTGCTTGTGTGTGTGTTTTGTTTGTTTGCTTGTTTGTTTGTGTGTTTGTTAATGTTTATATGTGCGTTTCTTATGTGGTTCTATATATATATGCAACAAAACATTATTCCTTTCTCTCTCTCTCTCTCTCTCTCTCTCTCTCTCTCTCTCTCTCTCTCTCTATCTCTCTCTCTTCTATCTCTCTATGTCCTCTTCTCTCTCTCTATCAAACGCTATGGTTTTGTCTTCACACACTAAACAAAACGAAAATAAATCGAAAAACGCAATCAAAAAAAAAAAAAATTGCCGAGATTGAGTAACCTTGGGAAGAATACCAAAGAAAAGGTATTTAAAACGACGCAGTTAGCACATTTTTTTTTAAATAGGAAAGTAGATGTAAATAGATTCTTGGAAGACGTAAGAGGAGGAGGAAGGAGGAAGGAGGAGGAGGAGGAGGAGGAGGAGGAGGAGGAGGAGGAGGAGGAGGAAGGAGGAGGAAAAGAGGAGGACGAAAGGAGGAGGGGGGGGGAGGAGGAAGAGAGGAGGAGGAGGAGGAGGAAGAGGAGGTAAGAGGGAGGAGAAGGAAGGGAGGGTTTGGTGTGGGGAGGAGGTTAGGAGTGAGGAGGAGGAGGGGAAGAGGAGGAAGGAGGGGGGGGGGAGGCGGGGAGAGGCTATGAGGAGGAGGGAGGAGGGAGGGGGAGAGGAGGAGGAGGAAGAAGGAAGAGAGGGGCGGGGGGGGGGGGGGGGAGAAGAAGAGGGAGAAGGAGGGAGGAGGGGGGGAGAGGAAGAGGAGGAGGGAGAGGAGGAGGAGAGGAGGAAGAGGATAATAATAATAATAATAACAATATAATAATATTACTGAAAATTATGATAATAATAATAATAATAATAAGAGAAACAACAAGAAAGGATTTGACAAACAGCAAGACAAACAACGACAAAAACAAAAACAAAATACATATAAAAAAGTAAAAAAAAAAAAAAAAAAAAAAAAAAAAAAAACAATACAAGAAGAAAAAAAAACATTAACAACCGTATTAGCAAAAGTCGATCGTATCCCTTTGTCTCAGCGGCCGGTTATTTGTATATAAAAAAAAAAAAAAAAAAAAAAAAGGGAGACGAGATGAGAGAGAGAGGCGGGGGGGGGGCGGGGGTGGTTGGGTGGGGGTGGGTGTGGTGAGGGGGGGTGGTTGACTGGGGTGGGGTGAGCAGGGTGAGGAAAGGAATAGGAGTAGACATTCGACCTTAAATCCAGGTTGCAAGGTTGCACGGCTGCAAGGACGCGAGTGAACCACCCGAAGCCTAGAGGTCATTCTCCTTTGGGGGGGGGGGGGAGAGGGAGGGGGGGGAGGGGTAGGGAGAGGGGGAGGGAGAGGTGAAGGGGAAGAGGAGGGAGGGCAGGGAAGGGAGGAAGAGAGGGAGAGGGCGAAGGAAGAAGAGGGAGAGGGCGAAGGACGGGAGGAGGGGACGAGGGAAGGAGAGAGGGGGAGAGGGCGAAGGAAGGGAGGGACGAGGGGGAATGAGGGTGATGAAGAAAAGGGAGGGTAGATGGGGGTGAGAGGCGGAAGGAGGGGAAGGGGGACGAGGGGGAGAGGGCGAAGGAGGAAGGGAGAGGAGGAGAAGGCGAAAGAGGAAGGGAGGAAATGGAGGGGAGAGGAAGTAGGGAGATTGAGAGGGCGAAGGAAAAGGAACAGAAGGTAGAGGGAGGAGAGAAGGAAGGGAAGAAAGAGAGCGAAGGAGAAGAGAGAGAGGGAGGAAGATAGAATGAGAGCGAAGGAGAAGAGAAAGAAATAAAAAAAAAAGATAGAAAGACGGGGAAAAGAGAGGAAGGGAGAAGAGAAAGAAAGAAATGACTTCGGTGTTGAAATAACATCTTAAGATTGATATGAAGATGTGAAGAAGATGAGGGGGGGGGGGGGGGGGGGGGGGATGGGTGGGGGGAATTGTAATTGTTGTTTTGTTGTATGCAAATCTTCTGTGATATTGTATATGACCCATGGATGATTTTGGGGAAAGTTTTTTTTGTTGTTGTTGTTGGCGTGGATCTTTTGTTCCTCTGTTTTCTCTCTCTCTCTCTCTCTATCTATTTATCCATCTATCTACTTATATGTCTCTCTAACTGTCACTCTTGCTTTCTCTCTCTCTCTCTCTCTCTCTCTCGCTATCTTTCCTTCCTCTCTCTCTTCTCTCTCTCTCTCTCTCTCTCCTTCTCGCTTCGCTCCTCTCTCTCCTCTCTCTCCTTCTCTCTCTCCTCTCTCTCTCTCTCTCTCTCTCTCTCTTCTCTCCTCTCTCTCTCGTCTCTCTCTACTCTATCTCTCTCTCTCTCTCTCCTCTCTCTCTCTCTCTCTCCTCTATCTCTCTCTCTCTCTCTATCTCCCCCTCTCTCTCTCCTCTCGCTCTCTCTCTCTCTCTTCCTCTCTCCCTCTCGACTTTGCAAAATAATGTGGTTTCTTCAACAAAGGAGAATTGGGCTGAATGAGTTATTACTCGCGGGAGGTAATAGACCATTTGTATGATGAAAAAGGATAGAGAGTAGATTAAGGACACATACATCTTTAGAACGGAAAATAGTATTGAATTCAAAGAAAAACAGGATTGAAAGCGACTAGCGCGTAAAAGGTAAACGGCACAAATAGAAGGATTGATAACAGCAATGGGCAATAACGGTAGGATGCAAAAAAAGTAACACAGATGAAGAAATGGCCATAGTCATGATGACACACAGCTTGGAAAAGTGGCACACAGACACTTACATACATACACACACGCGCGCACACACACACACACACACACACACACACACA
>NC_051398.1:1172873-1177873 GCF_015228065.2 Penaeus monodon | reverse complement strand
AGAGAGAGAGAGAGAGAGAGACACACACACACACAAACACACACACACACACACACACACACACACACACACACACACACACACACACACACACACACACACATATATGGATAGATAGATAGATAGATATATAGATAGATAGATAGATATAGATATAGATATAGATATAGATATAGATATAGATATAGATATAGATAGATAGATAGATAGATAGATAGATAGATAGAGATAGATAGACAGATAGATAGATAGATAGACAGATAGATAGATAGATAGATAGATATAGATATAGATATAGATATATAGATGTATATATGTGTGTGTGTGTATGTGCATGTGTGTGTGTGTGTCTCAAGAACACAAAGCGGGAAAGAAAAACTCAAACGAAACCCAAAGAGGAAATCCCATGTTGCACGTTCATTAAAAAAAAAAAACAATAATAAAGAAAAAATAAGAATAAAAATAATAATAATAATTTATACCATTCCCTCCTTAGGGTCTCTTCGTCCCCGCTTCTCCGTCGCCATCGCGTTGACTTTTCGCTTTCCTTCCACTGCGCCACGACGTTCCGGGTCAGTGCACACGCGACGCAGTTGCAGGAGGAGGAGGATGGGGGGAGGAGGAAGAGGAGGAGGAGGAGGAGGATGGGGGAAGAGGGGGAGAGGATGGGGGGAGGGAGGATGGGGGAGGGAAGAGGAGGAGGAGGAGGATGGTGAGAGGGAGGATGGGGAGGAGGAGGAGGAAGAGGAGGAAGAGGAAGAAGAGGAAGAGAAGGAGAAGGAGGAGAAGGAGAACTGATAAATAAATAAGAACAAGAAGTCTCGCCGTCTTTCCTTCCATCTTGCCAAACTCCGTTCGTTAACATCACCCTTTCTCAATCCCTCTCCTTCTCCTTCCTTTCGTTTCCTCTTTCATTTCGCTTCGTCTTTCTTTGCCGATGCTCACCTTCTTGGAAGAAAAAAACAGAATGACGTAAAGAGAAAAGGGAGGGGAGAAGGGGAGCGTAAAGGAAGGCGCCATCGCAGCGCAAATAGGTTAAAGTGAAACCATCGCTCGCCGTCGATGTTGAACGCGACCCTTCTGACGTCACCTTCCAGAGAACAATGATTGCGCAGATGATGCAACCCTCGGCGGCTCCCTCCCTCGTAACGGTGCAGCTGGCGTTCAAAAGTCGTTCGTTGCGTCTGCGCTGGGTATTAATAGCATTCGCGTGATGGAAATCCTTCTCTGGAGGTCCCCGAAATGCGCCCAGATCTGGAAAGGAGAGGGATATTTCGTAAAAGGCCATCGGACATAACCTTAGAGCTTCTGGCAACCTTGGCCGACCTTCGTTGGAATGCGGACTCGTGCCTGCCAGACGCACGATGCTCACAGGTGAAGATCAAGGACTCGTTTCGGAGCACGCGGTGTTCGAAACGCGTCGGCGACATCGCCATTCTAATACTATTCAACATCTTTTATCAAAAAAAAAAAAAGCCATGAAGATCAAAGACCAAATAATACAAAAAAAACCTACTCCTTCCTTCTCTCGCACGAAACTTCATGACTAAATATAACATCGTCATCTCGAAGGCATGTATGCAGTCACCCCGCAGAAATATGAGGTGATTCTCTAAGTGTTCATGAACCCGAGTAACCTCTTAACTTGTTCCTTCTAAACACACAAGGAGGACAAGTGGTGGAGGTGACTGGCAACCTGTCCTGAAAAGGAATAACAAAGGAAGAAAATAAAAGAGACGAGAGAAAATAAAACAAAGATATATCATAATAACAAAAGAAGAGAATAAAAGAGACGAGAGACAAAATAAAACAAGGAAGAATCATAATAACAAAGATCATCAATATTGTTCCAACCGCCCCATGGAGAGAGAGAGAGAGAGAGAGAGAGAGAGAGAGAGAAATAAATAATCAAAACAAGAAATAAAAAAGAGAAACAATAGGAGAAAAAAACACGACGAAACTAACATAAACACAAAAACCAAAACGAAAGAAAGAAAGAAAGAAAGAAAAAAATGGCGAGACAAAGATAACAAAATATAAACACAATAACAAAGGACTTCAGCATATTCCACAAAAGGAAAAATATGATTGCAAGGCCTCAGTTTACCGGTGGTCCTCCTCGCAAGTGACTCATCCACAGTCATTACACGCTGGGTCTTAGGTTGCACGATTGCACAGTTGCAAAGAGGGACTTGTTGCCTGGACTACGAGCTTATGTTGGGGTAGCGGTTCCCGTTGGGCCAAGAGGAAAAGGGGAAATGGAGGTATTGTCATACGTGTAAAGGATTTTCTGGTGTTTGATGTTTTTCGCTATCTCTTTCTCTTTCTCTTTCTCTTTCTCTTTCTCTTTCTTTATTTATTTATGTCTGTTTTTTCTGTGTGAATCTCCCTCCCTCTCTCCCTCTCTCCCCTCTCTCCCTCCTCCCTCTCTCCCTTTCACCCAACCTCTCTCCATCCTTCCCTCCCCCCTCTCTCTCTCATTCTCCCCCTCTCTATCTCATTCTCTCCCTCTCTCCCTCCTTCTCCCCTCCTCTCTCTCTATCTATCTATCATTCTCTCCCTTCTTCTCTCCCTCTCCCTCCCACCCTCTCCCTCTTTCTCATTCTCTCCCTCTCTCCTTCCTCCCTCCCTCCTTTCACTCTCCCCCTTTCACTCTATCCTCAGCATTCCTTTCTCTCTCACAACTTTCTCGCTCGGCGCCACTGCACGAGACTCACCCCGTGCCACTCCCAACACCCTACTGCAACTCTATACTGCAAAGTCTCGCTCTCTTTACCACTTTATTTCGTGCATTTTATCATTTCATTGTACTGCCTGAGAGATTCTTACATAGAGAGAACAATTTCTAACTTTCTGTCGATTATCGTATACAGAATTACGTAATAGTATTTTGTGTTTTATACAGAATTACGTTGGCTCGTTCTGTCACACTAATACCTTATCATGGTAGGGCAAAACTGTACCAAGGGACGATTCTCGCTAGCGTTTCGAGTCGAACTAAACTCCTACTCAGGTGGACCACTAAATCGGATAGAATTTCTCTTCTTGTGTTCTTGCCTGAAGAGGAGTCCAGTTACACTCGAATTGTGGTGGTTTTTGTGTTTATTTTCATAATTATACTCGCGTTTCAGTCCCTTTTCTTTAACTTGCTGTGACATAGAGAGAGAGAGAGAGGGGTGGGAGAGAGGAAGAGAGAGAGAGGGAGAGGGAAGGAAAGAGAGGTGGGAAAGAGAGTGTAAGAGTCTATAAGAACTCTGGTACAGTGGCTTAGCAGGGGTAGTGATATTGCGGCTTGACTCTGTATTGCTAAGAGTGCAACACTAAGGGAACACACGAGACGATGTCTATGGGTAAAGCGGTGAGCGCGGGGTCACGCGTCAGGTCGACCCGCCTGAGGCGAAGGCTAGGCCAACCCTACCACGTCAGGCGCTGGGCACGAACTGACTAAGCTAGGTCATCCTCGGTATAAGTAGTGAGCGTCCCAGCTGCCGGAAGTGTCTGAAGCAGTTGAAGGAAGTATGGGGGGAGTTAGGTGAGGTCACTCCATATACCCTTCATAGAGTGGAAGAGAGTGGGTGAGTAAGAGAGAGGAAAAGAGAGTGGGTGAGTGAGAAAGAGAGAGAGAGAAAGAGAGAGAGAGAGAGAGAGAGAGAGAGAGAGAGAGAGAGAGAGAGAGAGAGAGGAATAGAGAGTGAGAGAGAGAGAGAGATAAAGAGAGATTTTATTGTTAAAAGAAACAGATTTCCGTGACTAGCTCATTTTCTAATTTTAAAAAAAAGTATAGTATCTTTTCTCCCGTTTTAGCAACTGGATATTGTGTTTTGCCGTTTACACCTACCTCTTTGGAATTAGCACTGCCTCTAATCAAGTTGCTATCAATTATCATAAATTATCTGTTTGCAATATTGTTTCCATATACATTGTTGTCCCAGACTGGAAAAAGAGCAGTCGTTACCACAGCATATATTAGTGCATATCAAATAACATTGATATCGTGCACTATATACTCTCCATTAGTCTGTAGACTTAATGCAGATTGAAATACATTAGATCTTAAAGTTATGCATTTTTGTATTTATGTCTTTTATCTGTTCTTGATATATATTTTTGCATTTATAGCTTCTTTTGCATGCCTCTGTTTTTGCTCGTAGTGTCTGACAGTTGTAAAACAAAGTGTTTCGACTCTGTACGTTTAAGCACTTTCGTGATGTAATCTGATGATGTTTATCAAGCTCTGATCTGCACAATAACGTCAATTTCATTCAAGTAGAAGAATTTACTTTACACTAGAAGTGTAGAAAGAAATTGACACTTGAAGTCTTAATAAGTATCTGAATATAAAGTATAGCTGTACATGTCAATTCAGTCATCTTTCGTGTAAATGATGTGTAGTGTACATAGAGTGGGTTGGTGTTTATGTGTGAGTGAAGGCAGTATACACTCACACAATATGCTTATTACACACATACATGCACGTACACATCACCTGCACACACACACACACACACACACACACACACACACACACACACACACACACACACACGCACATATATATATATATATATATATATATATATATATATATATATATATATATATATATATATATATATATATATATATATATATATCATCATCATTTAACGGTAGGTTCATGTCTGAGCCGCCGTGGTCACAGCATGATACTCAATTGCAGTTTTCACGTTGTGATGCTCTTGGAGTGAGTACGTGGTAGGGTCCCCAGTTCCTTTCCACGGAGAGTGCCGGTGTTACCTTTTTAGGTAACATTCTCTCTTATTTTATCCGGGCTTGGGACCAGCACTGACTTGAGCTGGCTTGGCCACCCAGTGGCTAGGCAGGCAATCGAGGTGAAGTTCCTTGCCCAAGGGAAACAACGCGGCGCTCGGTGACTCGAACCCTCGAATTCAGATTGCCGTCGTGACAGTCTTGAGTCCGACGCTCTAACCATTCGGCCACCGCGGCCTTGACGATCATGG
>NC_051398.1:1142873-1155373 GCF_015228065.2 Penaeus monodon | reverse complement strand
ACCCCACCATCCCCCCCAACCACCACCCAGTACCCAACCTCCCACCCCCACACCCACCCCACCTCCCCCAACCCCCCACACCACCCCCCCTCCCAACCCCCCCCCCACCACCCCCACCCCCCACCCATCCCACCTCCCCCCCCCTCACCCCCCAACCCCCCACCCCCACCCCCACGCGCCTTACCGGAACCACGTGCAAAGCGAAAGCGAGAGAATAGTGTTACTTTCACCCGAATTTTTTACTCATATATTCATTCTAGGAAAACCCCTGGGGAGGTAACCCGACCCGACCCGAGCAAAGCGAGTGTTTCGGGCGGTTTCCCGAGGTTTTTGTTATAAACGTTTTTTTTTTTTTTTTTTTTCGTTTTTTTTTTTTTTCTTTTTAAAGGATGGGCGGAGAATTGGGGGGGGGGAGGGAGGGGGGGGGGGAGGGAGAGGGGGGGGGGGGGAGGGGGGAGGAGAAATAAGGGGAGGGAGAGGGAGGGGGAGGGAGGGGGAGGGAGGGGAAGCAAGGGGAGGGAGGGAGGGGAGGGAGGAGTAGTAAGGGGAGGGGGAAGGGAAGGGAGGGAAGGGGTGATGAGGGAGAGGAAATGGGTTTGATGGTTTATGAGGGAGATGATGGGTATGGGGTAGGGTGGGGGGGGTGGGGGGAGAGTTATTGGAGAAGAAGGGGGAGGGGGGTGGGGGAGGAGGAGGAAGAGGAGGAGGATGGTAGGAAATGTCTTTACTCTACCCTCCCCTCTTCCCCCCCCCCCCCCCCCCCCCCCTCCTTCCTTCCCCTTCCCTCCTCCCCCTCCTCCTCCTTTCCCCCTCCCCCCCTCTCCTCCTCCTCCCCTCCTCTCCCCCTCCTCCTTTCCCCTCCTCCTCCTCCTCCTTTTCCTCCTCCCTTTCCTCCCCTCTTCTTAGCACCATCTTGAAAACCGCAAGGACTCACACCCTTATGAAATCGGGCCAAGAAAGTGTCAACCTCTCCTTCAAAATCGAATCAAAGAAATAACCCTTTTAACTTTTTTCTTTTTTAATTTATTATTGATTTAATTAATTTTTTTATTATTATTTATTTTTCATTTTTAATCTATTATCATTTATTGATTTTTTTTTATTTTTTTATTTTTTTATTTATTTTTATATATATTAATATATAATAAAATATATAATATATATTATAATTATATATAATATTTTAAGAGAGAGAGAGAGAGAGAGAGAGAGAGAGAGAGAGAGAAGAGAGAGGGGAGGAGAGAGAGAGAGGGACTTTGAGAGAGATACATAAAAAACATGCATATATATATATATATATAAATTTTATATATAATATATATATAATATATATATTATATATAAATATATATATATAAAAACGACGTGTGGTGTTTTTGGGGTGTGTGTGTGGGTGGGTGTGTGGTGTGGTGTGTATGTGTGTGTACAACATTACATGTATTATACTTGTATAAATATATTTATCATAATACATATATATTTCATCACACAACACACACACACACACAACATAACAACACACATTAAAATTTTATATATTAATATATATATTTAAAAATATATATTAATTAAAAAATATTATATATATATATATAATATATATATACCCCAAAAGACACACACACACACCACACAACACCACACACAACCCCCTAACACACACACACATCACACACACACAAAATATAATAATTATAATAAAAATAATAATATATATAATAAAATAAATATATATATAATATAATTTTTAAAATTATATATATGGGTGTGTGTGTGGGTGTGTGTTTGTGTGTGTGTTGTGTGTATAAAATTTTATATTATAATATTTAATATATATATATAATTTTAATATAATATAATATAAAGAGAGAGAGAGAGAGGAGAGAGAGAGAGAAGAGAGAGAGAGAGAGAGAGGAGGGGAGAGAGAGAGAGGAGAGGAGAGAAGAAGAAAAAGAAGGAGAGGAGAGAGGAGAGAGAGAGAGAGAGAAAGAAAAAGAGAGAGAGAGTATGTATGTATATATAAAAATATATATTTATAAAAATATATTAATATATAATAAATATATAATATTATATACATATGTGTGTGTGGTGTGTGGTGTATGGGTGTAATACTATACATGTTAAACTTGTAAAATTATTTTTACTACATACATATATTACATACCACACACACACACACACACACACCACACAATTATATTATATAATAAATATAAATATATATTATTTATATTATGTATTATAATATATATATATATATATATATATATATATATATTTTATAACACACACCCCACACACACACACACACACACACACACCACACACACACACACACACACACACCAATATATATATAATTATTATATAATATATATTTATATTAATTATTATATATATATAAAATATTATATATAAATATATATAATGTGTTGTGGGGTGTGGTTGGGTGGTGTGTGTGTATAATTAAAATATATTTTATATTATATATATATATATAATTTTATATATATATAATATATTATTTTATATTATATATATATTGGTGTTGTGGTGTGTGTAGGTGTGTGTTGTGTGTTTTGTGTGTGTGTGTGTGTGTTGTGTGTGTGTGGGTGTGTGGGTGTGTAATTATATATAATATTAATATAAATAATTAATATATATATATATTAATATTATATAAATAATATATATGGTGTGTGGTGTGTGTGTGTGGTGTGGTGTGTGTGTGTGTGTGTGTGTGGGGTTGGGGTGTGTGGTGTGTATGTAGTATATAATATATTATATAATATATATTTTATTAATAATTTTATATATATATATATATATATATAATGTAATAATATATATATATATATTAATATAAAATTAATAATATATATATATAGGTTGGTGTTTTTGTGTGTGTGTGTGGGTTTTGGTGTGTTGGTATGTCTAATAAAATGTGTGTATGGTATGTGTGTGATACATTAAAAATACTACAATATTTATTTATTAATATATATATATATATATATATATATATATAATAATATAGTATATAGGTTGTGTGGTGTTTGTATGTATATATTTTAAAAATATATATATATAATTATATTAAAATATAAATTAATAATAAATATAAAATTAATAATTTTTATATATAAAATGTTATATATATATATATTATATATATATTATATATATATATATATATTTATATATATATATAAATATATATATACAAATACACACACATATATTTAAGATAGTAGACAGACAGACAGTTTGATACATAGATAGGCAGAAAATTTGCAGTGAAAGTCACCCGATGATTCGTCGCCAGCAACAACAGACAAGACGTCCCAGTTTCTTATCCCCCAGACAGCACGACCTAGTCTCCTGTTTGCCAGACGACGTAACGGTTTTTAGCGCTTTCGGGCAGGCAACGAGAATCCTCTTAGATCTCTCGTGTTTCTCCCTAGGAGTTGGGTTGGGAAATCTACGGGGCGGTGCGCCACCCCCTTTACCATATCGGGTCCCCCGCGTTTGAGTGTTTTATATTTATTGTCTTCCGTTTAATAGTTTCTGCGGGTATGTGTCTGTCTTACAAATATTATATGTTATAAGTATCTGAATATGTATTACAAATATTTTTTATAATTAAGTATCGTTCGTCAAACACCCCCCTTTGAACCTGCAGATAAATAGTGAACCCCTTTTAAAAAAAAATAAAGGGCATATTATTTCTATTGTTATCATCAATAATCAATTATTATCTATCTATCATCTACTATCCTCCTCTCTCTCCTCTCTCTCTCTCTCCTCTCTCTCTTCCCTCTCTCTCTCTCTCTCTCCTCTCTCTCCTCTCTCTCTCTATATATTATATAATATAAATATATATATATATATATATAATATATATATATATTTATATACTGTTTTTAAAATTTATACATCATAATATATATATATATATATATATATATAAATATATTATATTATACAATATATAATATATATAATATATATATATATATATATTTTAAAATAATATATATTATAATATATTTTATATATATATATAATGTATAGTGTATATGTAGTGTATGTCTCATTTTCCTATATACCTATCTGTCTATCTATCTATCTATCTATCTATCTACACATATACATATAACTGTCTATCTATCCGTCTGTCTGTCTACCTATCTACCTTATCTCCCTATCTATTTATATATCAACCTATCTATATACCTATCTATCTGCACATCTTTCTCTCTCTCACTTTCTCACTCCTACCATCGCTTATAATCTCCCTGTACAATATATTATTTACACCCCGCACCCCCACCCCCCACATTAACTCCACCTTATCCTTTACCCCCAAATACCCAAAAGAAAAGGGGAAAAAAATACGTGTGTGTGTGTGTGTGTGTGTGTGTGTGTGTGTGTGTGTGTGTGTGTAGTAAAGGGGAAAGAGAGAAAAAGGGAATGAGAGAGAGACAGACAGAGAGAGTGAGACAGAGAGAGAGAGAGAGAGAGAGAGAGAGAGAGAGAGAGCAAGAGAGAGAGACAGAAAGAAAGAGAAAGAGAGCAAGAGAGAGGGAGAGAGTGAGAAAGAAAAAAGTAAAGAAGAAAAGAAAGAAAGAGGAAAATAACGAAAGAATGAAAGAAAGGAACCGAAAAGGAGTTTTTCAAATGTCTTGAGCCGCTAATCCTCTTTCTTGGGGGTCTGGAACCTGTCAGTTGCTCGCCATTGTTATGTCTGGAGGAGGAGGAGGGGGAGGAGGGGAAGGAGGAGGAGGGGGAGGGGGAGGAGGAGGAGGAGGGGAAGGAGGAGGAGGGGGGGGGAGGAGGAGGAGGAGGGGGAGGGGGAGGAGGAGGGAGGAGGGGAAGGAGGAGGAGGGGGAGGGGGGAGGAGGAGGAGGAGGGGAGGAGGAGGAGGGGGAGGGGGAGGAGAAAGGAGGAGGAGGGGGGAAGGGGGGGAAGGATGGAGAAAGAGGAGGAGGAGGAGGAGGAGGAGGAGGGGGAGGGGGAGGAGGAGGAGGACGAGGAAGGAGGAGGGGAAGAGGAGGAGGAGGAGGAAGAGGAGGAGGAGGAGGAGGAGGAGGAGGAGGGGACGTAGGAGGACGTAGAGGAGGTGGAAAAGGAAGGAGAAGAAAAAAAGAGAAGGGGGAGGAGGAGCAGAGTAAGGAGAAGGAGGAGGAAATGAAGGATGAAGAAGAGAAGGAGGAGGAGAAAGGAGTAGACGAAGGCGGAGAAGAGGGGGATGAGGAGGAAGGAGCGAGGGAGAGAGAGAGAAAGAGGAAAAAGAGAAGAAGAGACAAAAAAGGAGAAAAAGCAGATGAGTGAAAGAGAATGAAAGAGTGAAAGAGAGAAGTAGAGAGAAGGGAGGGGAAAGAGAAAGAGAGAGAGAGAGAGAGAGAGAGAGAGAGGAGAGAGAGAGAGAGAGAGAGAGAGAGGGGGGGGGGGAGAGAGAGCGTGAATTATCGGGACCAGGGAGCGAGAGAGAGAAGAGAGAGGGGGGGGGAGAGAGCGTGAATTATCGAGACCAGGGAGCGAGAGAGAGAGAAAGAGAGAGAGGGGGGGAGTGAGAGAGCGTGAATTATCGAGACCGGGAGCGAGAGAGAGAGAGAGAGAGAGGGGGGGGAGAGAGAGCGTGAATTATCGATGACCAGGGAGCGAGAGAGAGAGAGAGGAGAGAGGCGGGGAGAGAAGAGAGAGAGGGGAGGGGGGAGAGAGAGCGTGAATTATCGGGACCAGGGAGCGAGAGACGAACGAAAAAGGGCAGGTGGCGCTTCGGTTATTTATTATGGATCCTTTTTATCATTTCTTCCTCTTCCTCTTCGTTTCTTTTCTTCTCGAAAAGTGAGAGAGAAAGAAAGGAAGAGAAGGAGAAAAAAAAAGAAGAAAGAGAGACAGAGTGAGACAGCGAAAGAGAGAGAGAATGAAAGAAAGATATAGAAAGAGACAGAGAGAGACAACGAAGGCGAGAGAGAGAAAAAAAGAAAGAGAGAGACGGAAAGAGAGAGATAGAGAGAGAGAGAGAGAGAGAGAGAGAGAGAGAGAGAGAGAACGAAAAAAAGAAAGAAAGAGAGAGACGGAGAGAGAGAGAGAGAAAAAAAGAGTGAGAGAGAAAGAAAGAAAGAAAGCGAAAAAAAAACGATAGAAAAAAACAGAAAAAAGAAAGGAAGAAAGAAATGAAGGAAGACAGCGAAACAGAGACGAAGCAATGGAACAAAAAATAAAGGAAAAACGTTCCAACACCCTTTTCTCACCAGCTCGTAAAATTATCCAGAGAAGATGAATAGAAAGAACCATTTTTGGAAGAAAGGGAATAAGAAGAAGAAGAAAAAAAAAGAAAAATGGACGAGAGAAAAGATTAGAAAGACGTTTGACTTTATGAATAGGTACACCTGGTGACCTGGAGAAAATATAGGCCGTTTTATTAAGGATTTTTTGTTATCAGGAAAATCGATTGGCGGGGGGGGGGGGGGGCTGATATACGGGGGGGGGGGGTATTTCTAATAACGAATTTTTTTTGTGAAATTTAGCTGTTGTTGTTGTTGTTGTTGTTTGATTATCATTTTTGGATTATTTAAGATTATATGTATTTACGATCTTTTTGTCACACACCTGCTTGGTTACTATCACTGTTATCGTTATTATCATTATATTTAGTAGTAACAGTAGTAATAGTATCATAATTATTGTTATTATCATTAGCATTATTATTATTATTATTATTTTATCATTATCATTATTATTATAATTATTATCAATATTAGTAGTAGTAGTAGTAGTATCATTGTTGTTATTATTATCATTATTACTACCATTATTATTATCATTATTATTATTATAATAATTATTATTATTACTTTTATTTCTATTATTATGATCATTATCATTATCATTATCTATATCATTAGAGAGAGAGAGAGAGAGAGAGAGAGAGAGAAAATAGAGAGAGAGAGAGAGAGAGAAGAGAAAGACGGAGGGAGGAGAGAGAGAGAGAGAGAGACGAGAGGAGCGAGAGAGAGAGAAACATAGAGAGAAGAGAGAGAAGACGAGAGAGATAGAGAGAGAGAGAGAGAGAGAAGAGAGAGAGAACTTAAGAATGCTCTCGTTAGACGCTTTTGAGAAGCCCACGCGAGGAAGGGTGGGGGGTGGGGGTTGAGAGGAAGGGAGGGAGGGGGTGGGGTAAAGGGGTGATAGGGAGGGAAGGAGGGTGGGGGGAGAGAAGGAGAGAAGGGGTGGGGTGAGAGCGAGGGAGGGAGGGGGTGGGGTGAGAGGGAGGGGTAAAAGGGAGAGAATAGGAGGGGGTAGAAAGGGAAAGGGATGAGGGGTGAGAGGATGGAAGGGAGGGGGCAAGGGGGGAGGTGAGAGGGAGGGGACTGGGGGGGGGGAGAGGAAGGGGGAGGGCGAGAAAGAGGTGACGGGTGAGGGGTAAGAAAGAGGGACGGGGGGAGGAGGGGAGAGAAGGGGAAGGGTAAGGGAGAGGGAGGGAGAGGAGGGGGAAGGGAGGAGGGAGATTCATTCATATACACACGAGATCCGATGTATTTATTCAGTGTCCAGTCTGCCTCTTCCTCCCCCTCCCCCCCTCCCCCTCCCCCACCTCCCACTCTCCCTCTCTCTCTTTTCTCCTCTTTCTATTCCTGCTCTTAATCCCCCACTCTCCTTCCTCCCTTCTCTCCTTCTCTCTCTCTCTCTCTCTCTCTCGCTCTCTACTCTCTCGCTCTCCGCTCTCTCTCTCCTCATCTATATATCTGCCTAATTCATTCTCTTTGCCAACTATTCTGCACTATCTTCCTAGACAACCTGTGAGTCAATCTTGCCATTGGGACGCTTCCTAGTTTTGCATAACTAAGCCACTCTGTCTCACTATACCGTCACCTCACTCATCCTCAGTCTGTCATAGGCACTCTTACACTCTCCATCCTCCTCCATACCCTCTGCCCCTCTCCTCCCCAGCATGTGTTTACTTTCCACATTCTCATGTAGCCTAGCTCTTACGTTCCTGTATCT
Source organism: Penaeus monodon (assembly GCF_015228065.2). NCBI lineage: Eukaryota > Metazoa > Arthropoda > Malacostraca > Decapoda > Penaeidae > Penaeus > Penaeus monodon. Next base: position 1,147,357 of record NC_051398.1, on the reverse strand, counting down.
GAAACCTGACACTAGTCCACGACTTCCTCCCCTCCATCTCTTCCCCTCCCCTCTTCCTCCCTCTCCCCTCCCCTCTTCCTCCCCTCCCTCTCCCCTCCCTCTTCCTCCCCCTCCCCTCCCCTCTTCCTCCCTCTCCCCTCCCCCCACCCCCCCAAACACCGCCCCTCCCCGCCACCTCCCCCCTCCCCCTCCCCCTCCTCCCCCTTCCCCTCCCTCCCCTCCCTCCCTCCCTCCAAACGCCCCCAATAAGCTCCCTCCTCCACGTGTGTTCTCTCAATCTTTTTTTTCCATCTCTCTTTCTCTCTCTGTTTATCCCTCTTTCTTTCTTTCTTTCTCTCTCTCTCTGTCTTTCTTTATCGGTGTATATCAGTCTTTCCAGGTTTATCTTTCCCTCCTTCTCTCTCTCTGTTTATCTCCATCTCTCTCCTCTCTCTCTCTCTCTCTCTCTCTCTCTCTCTCTCTCTCTCTCTCTCTCTCTCTCTCTCTCTTCTCTCTCTCTCTCTCTCTTTCTTCCCCCTTTCAACATCCCTCCCTTCCTTAATTCCCTCCTTCCCTTCCCCATAGATTCTCTTCATCCTTTCTTTTCTTCTCTCTCCTTCCCCTCCCCCCTCTCCCCCTATACCCTCCCCCCCTTTCTCTCTCTTCCCTTACCACCTGCCATCTCTATTTATCTTTTCTTCTCCTTGTGGTGTTTTCTTTATTCCTCCAACTGCACACTTGCTCTTTTCAACGAATTCCCCTTCTCTCTCTCTCTCTCTCTCTCTCTCTACTCTCTATCTCTCTCTCTCTCAGCGCTATCATCTCTCTCTCTCTCTCTATATACTCTCTCTCTCCTCTTCTCTCTATTTCTATCTCTCGCGTTCCTCTCTAGATCTCTCTCTGTCGCTCTCTGTCGCTTCGCTCTCTTCTCTCTCTCTCTCGCTCTCTCTCTCTCATGCTCTCTCTCTCCGATCTCGCCTCTCCCTCTCTCTCTTCCTCTCTCTCTGTCGATCTCTGGCGCTCCTCTCTCTATCTCTCTCTTCTCTCTCTCGCTCTCTCTCTCTCTCTCTCTCTCTCGCTCTCTCTCTCTCTCTCTCTCTCGTCGCTCTCTCTATCTCTCTCTCTTCTCTCTCTCCTCCTCTCTCTCTCTCTCGGTCGCTCTCTGTTCGCTCTCTCTCTATCTCGCGCTCTCTCTCTTCTATCTCTCTCCTCTCTCTCTCTCTCTCTCTCTCTCGCTCTCCTCTCTCTCCTCTCTCTCTGTCGCTCTCTGTTCGCCTCGCTCTCTCTCGCTCTCTTGCTCTCTCTCTCTCTCTCCTCTCTCTCTATTCTATCGTCCTCTACTCTCGCTCTCTATCTCTCTCTTCTTTCTCTCTGCTCTCTCTCTCTCTCTCTGGTACTGATTCTGTCTCTGTCTATATGTTGTTATTTTTTGTCTTTGTCTGTCTGTCTGTATGTATGTATGGTCTAGCGCTCTCTTCTCTCTCTCTCTTCTCTCTCCTCTCTGTCTCTCTCGCTCTCTTATCTCTCTCTCTCTTCTCTTCTCTCGCTCTCTCTCTCTCCTCTCTCTCTATCTGCTCCTCTCTCTCTCTGCGCTACTCTCTCTTTCTCCCTTCGCCATTTCTCCCTCTCTCCTTCTCTCCTTCTCTCTATCCATCTATCTTATCTATCTATCTATATTTCACCAACCATTAAGCTCCGTGAATTTAATAATACGAATTTTTTTCTGTTATTACCTCCTCCCTCTTCGTTTTTCCTCTCCAGTTCTTTTCTTCTCTTCGTTCGTTCTCTTTCCTTCCTCTCCCATCTCCCTCGTTCGTTATTCTTCCTTCCCTTCCTCTGTTACCTAATTAATATAAATAATAAATTTAATCAGACCTGTTGACAAAAAATAATAATAATAATGATAATTGCAGAATTATCCTAATTAGTTGCGTTTCTCTGCGTTTTATCTTTTTTTTCTTTTCTTTTTTCTCTTATTATTGCTATTATTAATATTATTCCTTTTGTTAATGTTAATGTTACTTTCAACGGAGAAGAATTGAAGGGGAGGGAGGAGGAGGGGGAGAGAGGGAGAGAAGGAGAAAGGAGAAAGAAGGAGGAAGAAAAAACGGACTAAAGAGAGAGGAAAGGAGGAAGGAAGGAAAGATAAGGAAAAGAGGGGAAAGAATAACGAAACGTGGATAGAGAAAAGAGAATTAGGAAAAAGGAAAACCGGATAAGCAGACGAAAGAGGGAAAGAGAAACGCACGAAAAGAGGAGATAGAATAGAAAAAAGAAAAGAAAAACGAAGAAGAGGAGGAATGGAGGGAGGGGGGGGAGGAAGGTAAGAAAAGGGGGAGAGGGGAGGAATAGGAGAAGGGGGGGAGTGAAATGGGAGTCGGAAGCTGCTCTTAAAGGCGACATTCCAGGCATCTAACCTTGACAAAAGACCCTTTCAGGAGCGCGCGAGGGTGGCGGGGTTTGTGGGGGGGAGGGGGGGAGGGAGGAGGGGGAGGGAGGGGGGATGGCTATGATCGTCGGCACGAGGGAATAAGGATAAAGAGATAAATATGTGGAGAAGCATGTGTGTAGGTGGATAATGGAATGGTTTAGGAAGGGAGAAATTATTCTCTCTCTCTCTCTCTCTCTCTCTCTCTCTCTCTCTCTATCTATCTATCTATCTCTCTCTCTCTGTCTCTCTCTCTCTCTCTCTCTCTCTCTCTCTCTCTCTCTCTCTCTCTCTCTCTCTCTCTCTCTCTCTCTCTCTCTCTCTCTCTCTCTCTCTCTCTCTCTCTCTCTCTCTCTGTCTCGCTCTCTCTCGCTCTCGCTTTCTCTCTTCTTCTTCTTCTTCTTCTTCTACTTCCTTTTCTTCTTCTATTTCTTCTACAGATACACTGTTTGTAAATCTCTCTCTCCCTCTCTCTCTCTCTCTCTCTCTCTCTCTCTCTCTCTCTCTCTCTATATATATATATATATATTATATATATATATATTATATATATATATATATATATATATATATATATATATATATATATATATATCCTCTCTCATATTTTTTCTTCACAAATATCTTATACGAAAATCAAACTGCTGATAACATCGGTAATATTTCAGAACAAGAACTGAATGAGAATAAAATCAGCATTTCGGGAGAGAAAAAAAATCAGCTTTATTTATAAATACGTTACTTGTAATGGACCCACTATAGACGAAATAACCCCCAGTCCGTAATCCCACACAAACATAAACAAATCGGGGGAGGGAAAAAAAAAAAGAGAGAGAGAATCCAACACCGTTAAAGTTCGAGGTATAAGGGATTCAATTCTCTCCCTTTCTCGGAAACTATTTTCTTTTGTTGTGACTTTAGGGGATTAGATCGAAAGGGAGGGAAGGGGAGGGAGGGGAAGGAAGGAGGGGAAGGAGGGAGGGAGAAGGAACCGCATATCAAAAGGTTCCGCCCACCTTTATACATCTTATATCAGGAGTGAGACGTCATTTCGCTGAATGGCCGCGCTTTACCTGACCCTTCACTTGTTAGGGAATAAAGAAGCCCCCCAGATTTTCTCCTTCTCTCTTCTCTTCTCCCCTAAAAGTCGTTCGTCTTTTTGGGGGGGTGAGGAGGAGGAATGGGGAGGAGGGGGGGAAGGGGAGGGAGGGTAGAGGAGGGGGGAGGGAGGGAATTAGGAGGGAGGGTGAGGGGGAAGGGGAGGGAGGGTAGAGGAGGGGGGAGGGAGGGAATTAGGAGGGAGGGGCGGGGGAAGAAATGTTTCCCTAAATGGACTGAAATATTCCCCGCTTTCTTGCCTTTAGTCAGGGGAGGAGGGACGAAGGGAGAAGGACAGGGGGAGAAGTGCAGGGGGAAAAAGGGGGGGAAAAGAAAGGGAATAGGGAAGAAAAAATTTCCCCAAATCGAGTGAAAAATTCCCTATCGCTCATAGACCCCTTAATTCTTAGCAAGAGAGTGGGGGGGTAGGGGTGTTGTGGGGGGGGGGGAAGGATTGAAAAAAAGGGGAGAAAAGGAAGAAAATTGGGTAAGAATAGGGTAAGAATTTTTTTCCCCTTAAAATAGACATTTAACAGAAATTTTCATTAAGGAAGAAAGTGGAAACGGAGAGAAAGCCAAGATAGAAGAAGAGAATAGGCGGAGAAGATGGAAGGGGAAGAGAGAGAATGGAAAAAAAGGGAGAGGAAGAGACGGAGAAAATTACTCCCCCCCCCTCCCCCCTCCCCCCCCACAATACACACACACGAAAAATTTCTTTTAGATTAAGGAGTATTTTCGGGGGAGGGGGGAGGGGGGTACATAATTGTTGGGGCAGGGGGGGAAGGGGGGGCAGGGAGGGGGGCGGGGGAGGGGATTATACAAATTCAGACACGGTAACGAATGAAGAGAAAAAGAAAAAGAAAGAAGGAAAGAATGAAAGAAAGAAAGAAAGAAAAAAGAAAATGACAGAAAGAATGAAAGAAAAAAGGAAGAAGGAGAGAAAGGAATGAAGGAAAAAAGAAATAATAATAAAAAAGAA
>NC_051398.1:1127873-1135373 GCF_015228065.2 Penaeus monodon | reverse complement strand
TTATCATTAATGATTTTATTTATCATTATCATCATTATCATCATCATTAATTATTTTTATTACTATTATCATTATCATCATTAATATTAGTATCATTATTGCATTACTACTTTTATCATTATCAGTGCCATTATCATAATCAGTCGTTATTATTATCAATATTGTTATAGTAATAATCAATATTACTGTTAATATCATTATTATCATCTTCGTCATTATTATTATTATTATTATTATTGTTATTATTATTATTATTATTATTATTATTATTATTATTATCATTATTATTAATATTATTATCATTATTATTATTATTATTATTATTATAATTATTATTATTATTATTGTTATTACCACTAATATCATTATTATTATATGAGCATTAATATCATTATTATCAATTATTTTTAATATTTGTATTATCTGTTATCACTGTTATCATCATTATTATTATTATGAATATTATCAACATCTGTAATATAAAATCTATTTAGTAACAGCTTATTAATGTTAATATTAATATCAACATAGCAATAACAGTATTATCAATAATGTTATCATCACCACGTCATTAAGATCACCATCATCATAATTAGCATCATCATGATCGACATCACTATCATTATCACCTTCATCATGAGCACATGTATCATCATCATTACCATCATAATTATCATCATAATTATCATCAAAATTATCATCATGATCATCATCATTTTCATCACCATCAAAATGATCATCATTATCATCACCTTCATCATCATCATCAACATCTCCAAGTTATTGACCTTTTACTTTGACCCAAAAAAAAGAGGAAAAAGATAGAGAGAAAAAAAAAACTTTTATTGGCTTAAAATCTTCATAATTTAAATCTTCATTAAAATCTTCAGTTGGAGATAATTACTGATTTGATCAACTTTTTTTTTTCTCAAAACAAGATTAACACCTGTGCGTTTTTCTTGTTTTTCTTCTTCTTCTTCTTTCTTTCTTTTTCCTTCTTCTTCTTCTTTTCCCTTTTCTTTTTCTTCTTTTTTTCTTCTTTTTTCTTCTTCATCTTCTTTTCATTTTCTTTTTTTCTTTTTTCTTTCATAATTCTTTTAGTTCTTTCTCGTCTTCTTTTTCTTCGTCTTCTTCTTCTTTTTCTTCTTCTCCTTCTTCTTCTCCTTCTTCTTCTCCTTCTTCTTCTCCTTCTTCTTCTCCTTCTTCTTCTCCTTCCTCTTCTCTTCTTCTTCTTCTTCTTGTTTTTCTTCCTCTTCTTTTCCTTTTTCTTCTCCCTATTCATCTCCTCCTCCTCCTCTTCCATCTTCTTCACCATCTCTTCCCTGCAACAATATCCTATCTGATTATAACCCTTGCAACATCAGTTCCACAGAACATCGTAATTATCAAATCAACAGACTTCTATATATCATCGCCTTATAACAACAAGGAAAGTCATATCCTAAAACACTAATTACTTCCGCTGTTAATTATCACATCGCAGTAAGTGCGGCTTTGCTATCATTATTAGGCCATCAGGTGTTCTGTCTTATACAGGTGTATGTCCGGTAGGTTTTTATGCTTATTGATAATATTTCCGTGTGAACGAATGGTGTTTGTATGTTTGTTTGTGTTTGTTTGTGTGTGTGTGTTTGTGTTTGTTTGTGTGTGTGTGTTTGTGTTTGTTTGATTGTGTGTGTGTGTGTGTGTGTGTGTGTGTGTGTGTGTGTGTGCGTGCGTGTGTGTGTGTGTGTATACACACACACACAGATATGTATATATAAAATTATATATATATATAATATATAATATTTTATATATATATATACATATATATATATATGTGTGTGTGTGTGTGTGTGTGTGTGTGTGTGTGTGTGTGTGTGTGTGTGTGTGTGTGTGTGTGTGTGTGTGTATGTGCGTGTGTTTGTGTGTGTGTAAAGAGAGACAGACAGACAGAGAAAGAGAAAGAGAGAGAAAACGAAGGAGGAAGAGCAAAACTCGAGTAAAATAATGACATAGAAACCTATCATCATCACCTATCTGCCTTATCAAAACGAACGAGATAAGATAAGATGAATACCAATAGAACACATGCTCTGCAATAATTAGAAAGTTCGAAAATCCGTGATTGGTGGCAGAACAGACTCATGATGACTTTTTAAAAAGCCTTATCTACATTTACGTAAAAAAAAAAATACTTCCGTTTGCGATTAAAACGAAACGAAGACAGAAAAGAATGTATATTTGTATTTGTACGGGTTAATATATATAATATATATATATATTATCTATATATATATAATATATATATATATATATATAATATATATATATGGATCACTATATATATATATATATATATATAGAATATATATATATATATATATAATATAATATATACCCTATATATACACTCACACACACACACGTTAATCATGTATGTATATATGTATTTGTATGCATGCATTTTGATTATATATCCGCATGTATGTGTGTATTATGTATACAATGATATATGCATGAATGCATCTCTCTCTCTCTCTCTCTCTCTCTCTCTCTCTCTCTCTCTCTCTCTCTCTCTCTCTCTTCTCTCTCTCTCCCTCTCTCTCTCTCTCTGCATATGTATCCAAACAGACACACAAATAATAAAAACACACATCTACACGTACATATGTATCCTTCTACACAAATAAACGGAATAAATAACAGCTGACGAAAAATGCAAATATGATTCTGACGTAAAATCACGGAAAAATAACCAAAGCATATCCGGCAGAGGTATAATTGCGTAGTACCAACGACATTTTGATAATATATGATGATTTATACGTAATGAATTATTGACATAACCTCAAAAACGTAACCGGTTTTGGACCTTTCCTCTAACCCCCCCCCCCCCACACACACACAAAAAAAAAGAAAGAGAGAAAGATAGAGAGAAAGGAAAGAAAAAAAGACAAAAAAGAAGGTTTGACCACCCTGTAAGTATGTAAATGAAATTGTTGACATGATTCTCGAAATATGAAAAGAAGAAGGAGAAGAAGAAAAATGAAGAAGGAGGAGGAGGAAGAGTAGGAGTGGAGGAGGAGGGAGGAGGGGAGGAGGAGGAGAGGAAGGAGGAGAGGAGGAAAGTAAGGAGTAGGAAGGAGGAGGAGGGGGAGGAGGAGGAGGAGGAAGCGTAGGATGAAGGAGAGGGGCAGGAGGAGGAGGAGGAGGAGGAGGAGGAGGAGGAGTGGAGGAGGAGGAGGAGGAGGAGTGAGGAGGAGTAGAGGAGGAGGAGGAGGAGGAGGAGGAGTAGGAGGAGGAGGAGGAGGAGGAGGAGGAGGAGTAGGAGGAGTAGGGCGAGGAGGCGTAGGAGGAGGAGGAGGAGAAGTATGAGGAGGAGGAGCGAGGAGGAGGAGTAGGAGGAGGAGGAGGAGGAGGAGGAGTAGGAGGAGGAGGAGGAGGAGGAGAAGGAGGAGGAGGAGGAGGAGGAGGAGGAGGAGGAGGAGGAGGAGTAGGAGGAGGAGGAGGAGGAGAGGAGGGAGGAGGAGGAGGAGGAGGAGTAGGAGGAGGAGGAGGAGGAGGAGGAGGAGGAGGAGGAGGAGGAGGAAGAGGAGGAGGAAGAAGAAGAGGGGAGAAGGAGGAGGAGAAGGAGGAGGAGGGGAGAAGGAGGAGGAGAAGGAGGAGGAGGGGATGAGGAGGAATAGGAGGGGAGGAGGGAAAGAAAAAGACGGAGAAGGAGAAATAGATAAAAAAAAAGAAAATAATAATAATAATAAGAAGAAGAAGAAGAAGAAAAAGAAGAAGAAGAAGAAGAAAAAGAAGAAGAAAAAGAAGAAACAAAAGCAGAAGAAGAAGAAGAAGAAGAAGAAGAAGCAGAAGAAGAAGTAGAAAGGAAAATAAAATTAAAAAAAAAAATGTGACCACCTGCGACCATGTAACAGTCCTGAATTTCCTTACAAATTCAGGAAGCAAAGTCGTGTAATAAATCATGGACAAGAAGACAAGAAGGTAATTGACAACTCAAACGAATACGAAATTAGCAGGATTCTTTAAGGAGGATTTATACCCCCCTTTGGAGAAAAAAAAAAAAAAAAAAAAGAAAGATAGGAAGGAAGAAGAAGAGAAGAAAGAAGAAAATCTAAAAAGAAGTAAGGGGAAGAAGACGAGAGGAAAGAGGAATCACAGAAGAGGAGGAAGCGGAATGAAGAAGAAGAAGAAGAAGGAAGGTGAAGACGAAGAAGAGGATAAGAGGAAGAAAGAAGTAGAGGAAGATGAAGAAGAAAGAGGATGAAGAGAAAGAAGAAATGAAGTAGAAGAAGGAGAAGACGAATAAAAGCAGAAGGAAGAAGAAGAATGAAGAAAGAAGGGGAAGAAGAAGAATGAGAAAAGAAGGAGGAAGTACTAAGGGGAAGAACGAGGAAGTATGGGAAGAAGAAAGAAGAAGCGGGAAGAAGAAAGCAAAGACGAAATAAGCAGAAGAAGAAGTGTGAATAAAGACGTCAGAAGTTTGAACTAAGACGAAGAATCAAACGAAGAAGAATCAGAGCTGGTTAAGAAAATGTGAGGTATTACGACTCCTCCCCTCCCGCCTCACATGTGCCTACCACCGTTTACGCCGCATCCGTCACCTCCGCCTAACCGTCTGCTGAAGTACTACGCCGACGCCACACCTAACGGTACTCCCTCTGTGCGTCTTACTCCGTAATCCTCCTTTTCCTTCGCCTCCTTCCGCCTCCTCCTACTCCTCCTTTTCCTCCTCCTCCTCCTCCTTCTCCTCCTCCTCCTCCTCCTCCTTCTCCTCTTCCTCTTTTAGTCTTTCTCCCCTCTTTCTCTTCTTCTTCTCCTTCTTGTTCTTCTTTTTCCCATTTTTCCCTCTTAGAAAGGGAGAGAGAGAGACTGGGAAAAGGGAAAGAGAAAGAGAGACAGAGAGAGAGACTGAGAGAGAAAGAAAGAGAGAGAGACTAAGAGAGACTGTGAGAGAGAGAGAGAGAGAGAGAGAGAGAGAGAGAGAGAGAGAGAGAGAGAGAGAGAGAGAGAGAGAGAGAGAGAGAGGAGAGAGAGAGAGAGAGAAAAAAAATGAAAAAAACAAGGGAAAGAGTTACCAATATACAGTAAATTATGATAATTAATTTTCTTTTTCCTTTTTCCTCCTTTACCTTTTCTTATTTTTTTAATGATAGCCATTTATTGCGGCCGTGAATCCCACACACACTCTCTCTTTCTCTGTCCTTTTCTCTTTCTGTCTCTCCTCTCTCTCTCCCTCTCTCTCTCTCTAACTCTCTCTCTCTCTCTTTCTCTATCTCTCTCTCTTTCTCTCTCTCCTCTCTCTCTCTCTCTTTCTCTCTCTCTCTCTCTGTCTATCTATCTATCTAACTATCTATCTAACTATCTCTCTCTCTCTCTCTCTCACGCTCTCTCCCACGATCATCTCCGAGACAACAGCTTCCCTAAAAACATATGTACGTCGCTCTGATCTCTCTCTCTCTCTTTCTCTCTCTCTCTTTCTCTCTCTCTCCTCTCTATTCTATCTCTCTCTCTCTCTCTCTCTCTCTCTCTCTCTCTCTCTCTCTCTCTCGCTCTCTCTCTCTCTCTCTCTCTCTCTGTCTTTCTCTCTCTCTTTCTCTTTCTCTCTCTCCTCTCTCTCTCCCTCGCTCTCTCTCTCTCTCTCGCAGGTGACTCAGAACCGGCAATTAGGTGTCCCGCAGGAGTGTCTTGTGCACAGGTAAGATGGTACAGGTAATTGGTGTCGATAATCTCTTAGGGGAGGGGAGGGTTGGGGAGAGGGTGGGAGGGGGATGGGATGGGGAGGGAGAGAGTGGAGGGTGGATGGGGAGAGGGAGAGAGGAGGGTGGAGGGTGGGAAAGGGAGGTAGAGGGGCAAGGGGGATGGGAGGACGGGGGGATGGGATGGGGAAGGGAGGGGGGAGGGAGGGAGGAGGGAAAGGAGGGGTGGAGAGGGAGAGGGGAAGGGAGATGCTATATAGGATGGAGGGGAAGAGATGTTAGGATGAAGGGGTAGAGAAGGGGAGGGAGGGTTGGAGGTCGGGGCGTGGGGGATGGGGGGAGGGGGGAGGAGGATAGCGTGTTAAGTAGCTTGTTCTATACGCTTCTTGGGTTTTAAAAAAAAAAAAATCTTTTATCTATCTAATTCTCAATTCTATCTCTCTCCTCTCTTATCTCTCGGTCTGTCTGCTGTCTTTTTCTGTTTCACTGTTACTTTCTCGTCTCTCTCTCCTCTCTCTCTCTCCTCGCTCTCTCTCTCGCTTTCTCTCTAATCTCAATTTCGTTCCTCTCTTTATCTCTCTATCTCTCCTTCTCTCTCTTTTCTCTTTATCTCTCTCTCTCTCTCTTCTCTCTCCTCCGCTTCATCGCTCTCTCTCTCTCGCTCTCTCTACTCTCTCTCTCTCTCTCTCTCTCTATCTCTCTCTTTCTCTCTCTCTCTTCTCATTGCTTCTCTCTCTCTCTCTTTCGATTTATTTCTCTCTCTTAATTTATCTCTTTGTCTCTTGCTTTCTCTTCTCTCTCCCTTGTTTTCTCTCTCTCTCTTGATTTCTCTATATCTCTCTCTCTTTCTGTCTCATGTCTGTCTTTCTGTCTGTAATGTCTGTCTCTCTTTATATATGATGTACAGATATATATGTATAGTATTATATATATATATTATATGATATAAGATTATAGATATATATATGAGATATATATATAGATATAGATGATAGATATATATGGATGTAGGATGTACATATATTTATGATATATATATATAGATTATATATATATAGAGTATAATATCTGATATATATATATATATACTATATAGGGCACACACACACACACACACACACAACACACATACACACACACACACACACACACACACACACACACACACACCATACACACTACACACACACACACCACACCTATATAATATATATATATATATATATATATAATATATCTATATCTAGATCTAATATAATATGTTATATATAAATATAACATATTTGTGTGGTGTGGATGTGTGTGTTGTGGTGTGTGTGTGTCGTCTCTCTCTCACACACACACACACACACACACCACATACACACACACACACACACACACACACACACACACACACACAACACACACACACACACCACACACACACACATAATATAATATAATATATTATATATATATATATATATATATATAATATATATTAAGTATATATATATATATATGTTTATAAACATATATACATATGTGTGTGTGTGTGTGTGATTGTTTTATGGCCACCTATCTGTCCCTGTATTATGTATCTACGTAGAATGTACAGATGGCTGATGTGAATGGATGTGCTTGTGGTGTATACAATAGAAAGAAAGAGAAGAAAAAGAGAAAAAATATAGGCCAGAGACAGACAGACCCGACAGACAGGAACGACACGTGGACAGAAACAGAGAGAGACAGACCCAACAGACAAAACAAGACACAACAGACAAAACAACAAATAAGCCCACCAAAACAAACAAACAGACAAGTAAAA
>NC_051398.1:1112873-1115373 GCF_015228065.2 Penaeus monodon | reverse complement strand
GGGGAGGGGGAGGGGGAGGGGGAGGGGGAGGAGGGAGGGGGAGGAAGAGGAGGAAGGAGGGAGGTGGAGGTGGAGGGGGGAGGGGGGAGGGAGAGGAGGGAGGTGTTGGGTGGAGGTGGAGGGGGGAGAGAGAGGAGGAAGGAGGGAGGCGGAGGGGGGATGGGGGAAGGGGAAGGAGGGAGGGGGAGGGAGAGGATGCCGGAGAAGCAGGAGGGAGCAGGAGGGGGGAGGGGGGAAAGGGAGGGGGGAGGAGGGGGGAAAGGGGAGGGAGGGGAGGGGAGGGGAGAGTAGGGAGGGGGAGCGGGAGGGGGACGGTGAGGGTGAGGGAGGAGAGGGGAAAGGTGATGACGTTGGATTAAGATGATGGGGCAGAAGGAAGAATGAGAAAAAGGAAGAAGGGAGATGAAAAGGAAGATGCAAAGAGAAGAGATAAAGAGGAGATGGGAAAAAGGAGTAAAATCCAATCTTTCTTCTCTTTTTCTTTCTCTCCTTCCTTTCCAATTTTATTTTCTCCTCCTCTTCTTCTGCCATCTCCTCGTCTTCATCATTCTTCCTCTGCTTCTGCTTCTTCTTGGTCTTCCTTGCCTTCTTCCTCTTCCTCCTCCTTCTCCTCGTCTTCATCTTCTTCTTCTTCTTCTTCTTCATCTTCTTCGTCTTCGTCTTCTTCTTCTTCTTCTTCTTCTTCTTCTTCTCTTTTCTCTTCTTCCTTCTTCCTCTGTTTCTGCTTCCTTTTCTCTTGTTCTACTTCTTCTTTTTCTTCTTATTATTATTATTATTATTATTATCATTATTATTATCATCCTCATTATTTTTTTTCTCTTCTTCTCCTTCTTCTTCTTCTTATTATTATTATTATTATTATTATTCCTCTTTTTATCTTCTTCTTTTTCTTCTTCCTCCTCTTTTTCACTTCTTCTTCCTCTTTTTCTCTTCTTCTTCTTCTTCTTCTTCTTCTCTTTTTCTTCTCCTTCTCCTCCTCCTTCTTTTCTTCTTAATTTCCTCCTCCTCCTCCTCCTCCTCCTCCTTCTTCTTCTTCTTCTTCATCTTCTTCTTCTTCTTCTTCTTCTTCTTCTCTTTTTCTTCTCCTCCTCCTCCTCCTCCTTCTTTTTCTTCTTTTTCTTCTTCTTCTTCTTCTTCTTCTTCTTCTTTTTCTTCTTCTTCTTCTTCTTCTCCTTCTTTCTTCCTTCTAACGTTATCCTTCAAAATAATCCATCTAATTAATCAATTTCATTAATCCATCAGTATCAAAATCATTTAATTAAACTATTATTTAAAACTCGATAAAATTTCAGTAATTTATTTTGTGTTGCTAATCATGTGCTATGTTGTGTTTTCTTATGAGTAATGCTGTGTTATATGTTGTGTTCGGTGTTTTGTTCTGTTGCGTTATGTGTATGTTGTTATGTTGTATGTTGTTTCCAGTGTTATGTTCTGTTGTGTTGTATACTAAGTGCATTGTTATGTTATGTTGTGTTATATGCCGAATGCAGTGTTATGTTCTGTTTTGTTATATGATATATATAGGGTTCGTTTCCATTGTCGTAGTTACCAAGTGATGTTTATGTTATAGTATACTCAAAATATATCATGTTCTCTCATATCATGTGGTATAGAGTCGTAAACATGTTGTGTCACTGTTACACGCTATGTCACGTCATGTCACGTCATATTAAGTCACGTCAATGTTGCGTCATTTCTAATTTATGCTGTGTCATGCTGTGTTATGTTTATGCCATGTGATGTTACTATGTTTGTTTTCTCACATCATATATTGCGTTGTTTACTTATGTTGTGATCTATGTCATATTAGGTTATATTCTTATAAAGAATATTAAGATATAGTATTTTGCTCTTTGTTATGATAATGTCATATTTTATGTCATATCATGTAGTATATCACATGTCATATCACGTTAAATTGTATATCTTATCGCATATCATATCACGTTATATCATATGTGCTAAGTACCATAGTAAGTTATACCACACATATTACATATCATATTACGTTATATACCATATGCTAGATTACGCAATATTACGTCACATCATAAAGGTATAATATACTATACCTTACCATTAAATACTGTATTCTGTACCGTACCACATCATGCAGTACTATATTTTGTACTATACCATGCTTTCCTATATTCTGTACCGTACCACACCATGCAATTCTGTACCTTACCACGCCATGCAGTTCCATATTCTGTACCGTACAACACCATGCAATTCAGTACCGTACCACGCCATTCAGTTCCATATTCTGTACCGTACAACACCATGCAATTCAGTACCGTACCACGCCATTCAGCCCTATATTCTGTACCGTACCACCCCATGCAATCCCATACCCTGTACCGTACCACCCCATGCACATCTGTACCATGCTATCTCATTCCCTATCGCGTTATAGTCACAGCGTATTACTCACGTTATAAACTGAAGGTTAATTGGCTTAGTGTGTAAATCCTGAGAAACCGCACGCAAAGGGATTAAA
>NC_051398.1:1110517-1112773 GCF_015228065.2 Penaeus monodon | reverse complement strand
GGTTGGAAACCCCGGAGGGGGGGAAGGGGGAGTGGGAGAAAGGGGGGGAAAAAGGGGGGATCTTCAAAAAATAGAAAAAAAAAAAAAATATTATATTAATTATATATTTTATATATTATATATATATAATATATATATATATAAATATATTTATATTTTTCTAGTTATACACAATATACACACACACCACAAACAAAAACCACACACACCCCACCACCACACCCACACACACGCCGCACGCCCACACACATATACATCATAAAATTTTTATTGTTGTATATTTTAAAATTTTATTAACAAAAAAATTATATATTATATATACATACATAAATCATACACATACATCACACACACACACACACCACATATTATATTATATAATATATATTATATTATATTTTAAAATTATTATATATATAAAATTTTTAAAAATATATTATTTTATATATTGTGTGTGTGTGTGTGTGTTGTGTTGTGTATTTTATGTATGTATGTTTTTATGATGTTTTACATTTTTGTTTGTTGTGAAAATTTTTTTTTTATATATATATTATTTTAAAATTTATTATAATTTAAATATTTTATTATTATTATTTTCCGCTTTTTATTTTTTTTTTATTCTCTTTTTTTTCCTTTCAAAACTTTTTAAATTTATTTTTTTATTTATATTTCATTTTCTGTGTGTGGTGGTGTGTGGTTGTGTGTGTGTGTGTGTGTGTGTTGTGTGTTGTGTTGTGGGTAAATCCCCCATATTTAAAGATAGAAGCAAAGCTACTAGCTAGATAGATGTAAAAAAAGATAGACAATAGGTAGTTTGAAACAACATAGATATGATTTGTGTGTATATGATCTTGTGGGGTTTTTAAACAATATTAATCAGTGGTTCTCGATTCTAACCCTTATGTGCAAAGAGCGTGTCCGTGTGTGGTGTTTTCTCTGAAAAAATATAAAAGTGCTTTAGGCAAATTTTTTTTCTGAAGTGTGTGACACTGACCCATTTCATCCTCTTCGTCTTCTTCTTCTTCTTCTTCCTCCTCCTTCCCTTCTTCTTTTTTTCGTCTGTTCTTGTGGAAGGTCAAGAAACTGCACATTACGAGAGAGATGGTATAAAAGATATTAGTGAAGTAAGTAGGGAGAAAGACAGTGAGAGGGTGAGGAGGGAGAGAGAGAGAGAGAGAGAGTGAGAGAGAGAGAGAGAGGGAGAGAGAGAGAGAGACAGAGAGACACAGAGAGACAGAGAGAGAGACAGAGAGAGTGAGAGAGAGAGAGAGAGAGAGAGAGAGAGAGACAGACAGACAGAAGAGAGGAAGCAAGTGATAATTAGAGAGATAGATAAATAGATATAGCCATAAAGCAAGAGTGATAACTACAGAAGAAAGAAAAAGAAAGTGAATGAAAAGAAGACAGAGAAAAAAAGTAAAAGAATTTAAAAAAAGGTAACAAGAACAAAAAACAATGAAAAAACAACAGAATTTTGAAGCCATTGTCACCTCACGCATCAAATTGCGTCATCGAAATTCCGCAGTTGTTTTTTTCATGACGTGTGAGAGCAGGACCTACGCAATGGCTTTTTTTGACCTGCAGTCGGAGAAACGAAGAAAAAAAAAGAAAATATAAAAAAAAATCATCTTATGACACAAGTGAACTCTGGAGAACACAAACCATTGCGTTGTTCTTGGCAGTCGGAACATCTCTGCACACCTGGCCTGCGCTATCGAACAAGGAGGTTCTCATGAGGGGGGGGGGGGGAGGCTGGTGTTATGAAATCGGGGTGTCTCTCTATTTCTCTCTCTCGCTCTCTCTATTTCTCTCTCTCGCTCTCTCTCGCTCTCTCTATTTCTCTCTCTCGCTCTCTCTATTTCTCTCTCTCGCTCTCTCTATTTCTCTCTCGCTCTCTTTATTTTCTCTCTCGCTCTCTCTATTTTCTCTCTCGCTCTCTCTATTTCTCTCTCTCGCTCTCTCTTTTTCTCTCTCTCGCTCTCTTTATTTCTCTCTCTCGCTCTCTCTATTTCTCTCTCTCGCTCTCTCTGTTTCTCTCTCTCGCTCTCTCTATTTCTCTCTCTCGCTCTCTCTATTTCTCTCTCGCTCTCTCTATTTCTCTCTCTCGCTCTCTCTATTTCTCTCTCTCGCTCTCTCTATTTCTCTCTCTCGCTCTCTCTATTTCTCTCTCTCTCGCTCTCTCTATTTCTCTCTCTCGCTCTCTCTATTTCTCTCTCTCGCTCTCTCTATTTCTCTCTCTATTTCTCTCTCTCCCTC
>NC_051398.1:1103017-1105517 GCF_015228065.2 Penaeus monodon | reverse complement strand
GGATAAACGGAGACAAGGAAATAAGCATGAAAATAAAGGAAGAGGAGAAGGGAAAGAAAAGGAGATAAAGGAGGGTACCGAGGGAGAAGGAGGAGGAGGGGGGGGGGAGGGGGGGTACCACTCACTCCCACAAAGGCATCATTCATATGCAACACCCAGGCATAACACCACCTTGGCAAAGTCTAGCATTACCGAGAGTAGAGCGAGAGAGAGAAGGGGGGTGGGGGTAGGGAGAGAGTGGGAGAGAGAAGGGAGGAGAAGAGAGCGAGAAGAGGGGGGGGTGGGGGAGAGAGAGGGAGGAGAGAGGGGGTAGGAGAGAGAGATGAGAGGGAGAGGAGAGAGAGAGAGAGAAGAGAGATAGAGGGAGGGAGAGAGAGAGAGAGAGGGGGGGGAGGGAGAGAGAGAGGGGTGGGGTATAACAGATGGGGATGAGAGAGGTTAGAAGGGGGTCGGATGAGAAGACAGGAATGAATATATTTAGTTGAATCTAGTCTATATTTCTATTCATAAGTAATCGTATCCTACTCTTCTCTTTTGGTTCATCTTCACCAACCATTCCCTTTCCTATACACTCCACACCTCCAACTCTCTCTCTTTTTTTTTTCCTCTCCTTCCCTTATCTTCCTGCTCTATCCATCGCTTCGGAAAGTATAATTTAGTGATTAATTATACAGTCATATATAGGGTAGATAGGGAGACAGTTAGATAGATTATATATATAAGTATTTGAAAGTAGTGGTACGTGAGTAGGGATTAGTAGAAGAGGGAGGGAGGGTTTAGTTGTTGGGGGAGGAAGTTGTGAGGGAGTTAAAAAAAAACATTTTTTTTTTCTGTTTTTGTTTTTTTACTTATGTGTTTATTTATTGTATGCTTTTATTTGTGATTTTTTTATTTATTGGTGTGTTGTAGTTTTCTATTTCATTGATTTTTCTAACATTAATGGATATCTGCATATCACGAGAGAGTATTCTATCTATCCCTCTATATATCTATCCTATTTACCTATCTATCTATTTATTTATCTATTTATTTATCTATCTGTCTATCACCTGTCTATCTATCTCCCATCTATCTATCTATTTAACTACTTATCTGTCTAGTAACTACCTATCTATCTATCGACCTATTTATCCATCTATCTACCTATCTATCTACCAGTCTATCTACCTATATATTTATGTATCTATCCATCCATCCATCTATCTATCTAGCTGTCTATCTATCTATCTATCTATCTATCTATTTATCTATCTCCTTCTCTCCTTCCATCTTCTCAGTGAGTCACATGTTTACATCCACTTGAAAACCACGTGGTCGGTTTATAGCACTCCCCCCTCCCCCCCTCCATCCCCCACCTATTATTTTTTTTTTTTTTTTTTTTCCCCCCCCCCCAAAAACCCCCCCTACCCATCCTCTCCCCCTTCCCCATCCCCCTTTCTCCTCTCCCCTACCCCTCCCCTCCCCCCTTCTCCTC
Organism: Penaeus monodon; assembly: GCF_015228065.2. Taxonomy (NCBI): domain Eukaryota; kingdom Metazoa; phylum Arthropoda; class Malacostraca; order Decapoda; family Penaeidae; genus Penaeus; species Penaeus monodon. Next base: position 1,104,043 of record NC_051398.1, on the reverse strand, counting down.
TCTTACCTCCCCCCTTCTCCCCTCCCCTATCCCCCCTTCTCCTCTCCTCTCCCCTACCCCTCCCCTCCCCCTCCCTTCCCTTCCTTCTCCTTCTTCCCCCTCTTCCCCCTTCTTTTTCTCCCCTTTTCTATCTCTCTCTTTTACTCCCCTCTCTCCTAACCTCCTTTCCCTTCCCCTCCTCTCCCCCTATCCTCTCTTCTCTCTTACGGTCCTTTCCTATCTCTCTCTCCTATCATCTCTCCGATCCTCCTATCCTACCTACCTCATTTATCACCCTCTCCTACTCCCCTCATCTATCCTCCTCTTCTATCCCCCTCTTCTATCCTCCTCTCTTCTACCCCCTCCCTCCCTCCCTCCTAAACCCCCTCTCCCCCCTCTCTCCTACCCCCTATCCCCCCGCCCTCCTAAACCCCCTCCCCCCCTCTCCTCTTCTGTTCCCTTATGACCACTTAAAATCTCTCTCCTCCCCCTCCCCCCTCCCTCCCCCTCCCCCTCCACTCCACCTTCGAGTTTCCCTTACCCCCCCCCATCACCCCCGTAAGTTCCTTCTTTAAATTACCTTATATATATATATGTCTCTTATCTATCTGTCTGCCTATCTACCTACCTATCTATTTATTTATCTACTCCTATCTATCTATCTATTAGTGTTTTGTTTTTTTACGTCTTTGTGTACGTGTGTGTGTGTGTGTTTGTGTTTGTGTGTGTGTGTGTGTGTGTTTGTGTGTGTCTGTGCGTGTGAGTGTGCGTGTGTGTGCGTGTGTGTGTGCTTTGTATGCACACCTACCTACGTGCGCGTAGAGAACACCCACAAATGCATTCACAAAAGCGAGCGCCCAACACAAGAGCCGATAGGAGAGATTAGGATCAGCAGAGCGACTGGTCAAAGGAACAGCATCAGCGATCAAAGCGCAGACGTTACCGACAATAGAAACGAGATAGAGAGAGAAAGGAGAGAGAAAGGGATAACGAAGAGAGGGACGAAAAACGCCACAGAAATAAAAGAAGTAGGTGCTTTGTCTATGA
>NC_051398.1:1095517-1098017 GCF_015228065.2 Penaeus monodon | reverse complement strand
AGAGGGTGTAAAAGATGGTCGGAGGAAGGGTATGAGAGAAAAGGGTGGATAAAGATGGAAGAGAAAGGGAGGAAGAAGGAGAAAGAACAGAGAGGAGAGGAAGGGAGAAAAAGAAGACGGAATATGTTATGAGTGGAGTAAATAAGGAATAGGGAAAAGGATGAGGATAAGGAGAAAAGGAGAGAGAGATAAGGCGAGGAAGGGGAAAAGAACAAAGAGGAAGGAGGTGGAGGAATTGGGTAAAGGAAGGAAAAGATAGAGAGGCGAATAAAGAATATAAAGAATAAAAAATAGGAGAGACAAAAAGAAAAAGGCGGAAAGCAACCAGGAAGATAATAAAAAAGAGAAGAGCAAAGGGTCAGGAAGAAGAAGAAGAAGAAGAGAAAGTGAGAAATAAAACAACAGAATAAAAGAAAAAGAAAAAGAAAAAAAAACAACAGGAATAAGGGAAAATAAAGAACAAACAAACAAAAAAACACCATCGCAAGAAAAACAAGAACATGTAAAACAAACAAACGAAAACCCGAACAAAGAGGAGACAAAAACAAAACACAAAAACAGGAAGAAATGGAGAATCTGAAAAGCAAAGAGAAGGGTGTAGATAAGTGTATGTGATGGCCCTGTATAGTTGGCCATGGCCCCGGGCTCTCGTTCACATGGCCTCGAGCTAGACGGAATGCTAACAGAGCCTGGGTGATTGCCGTCTCTCCCTTCCTAAAGTCTTGGGAAGTTGAACGTGTTCTTGCTTCGAAGTTGGGCGAAATATCCGTGTTCTTACTTAGAAACTGAGGGAACTATGCGTGTTCTTACTTAGAAACTGAGGGAACTATGCGTGTTCTTACTTAGAAACTGAGGGAACTATGCGTGTTCTTACTTAGAAACTGAGGGAACTATGCGTGTTCTTACTTAGAAACTGAGGGAACTATGCGTGTTCTTACTTAGAAACTGAGGGAACTATGCGTGTTCTTACTTAGAAGTTGGGCGAAATATCCGTGTTCTTACTTAGAAACTGAGGGAACTATGCGTGTTCTTACTTAGAAGTTGAGGAAAACATTCTTAGAAGTTTAGGGAAGTTTTCGTGTTCTTACTTAGAAGTTGAAGGAAATCTTCGTATTCTTCCGAAGAAGTTGACGGAAACCATCATATTCTTACGAAGATGTTGACGGAAACCTTCATATTCTTCCGAAGAAGTTGACGGAAACCTTCATATTCTTCCGAAGAAGTTGACGGAAACCTTCATATTCTTCCGAAGAAGTTGACGGAAACCTTCCTATTCTTACTAAGCGAGGAAGGAACCCAAAAGGAGAGAAAATGAAAATGAAAAGGAAGATGGCGGAGATCAAAAGCGTCGACCTGAAAATCGACGAAGAAAAAGGTTTTAATGTCGAACCTCGTCTTCACAAAGGGAAAGTCGACCTCGATGTTCAGAATCACTGAGGGTTTAGCTTTGCTTTGTGTCTCGCGAGCAGGTTCTGTCTGTCTGTCTGTTTGTCTGTCTGTCTGTCTGTCTGTCTGGCTGTCTGTCTGTCTGTCTGTCTGTCTGTCTGTCTGTCTGTCTGCTGTCTGTCTGTCTGTCTGGCTGTCTGTCTGTCTGTCTGTCTGTCTGTCTGTCTGTCTGTCTGTCTGTTTGTCCGGTCTGTGTCTGTCTTGTCTGTCTGTTGTTTGTCTGTCTTTGTCTGTCTGTCTGTCGTCTGTCTATCTGTCTGCTGTCTGTGTTGTCTGTGTTGTCTGGCTGTTGTCTGTCTGTCTGTCTGTCTGGTCTGTCTGCTGTCTGTCGCTGTTGTCTGTCTGGCTGTTGTCTGTCTGTCTGTCTGTCTGTCTGTCTGTCTGTCTGTCTGTCTGTCTGTCTGTCTGTCTGTTTGTCTGTCTGTCTGTCTGTCTGTCTGCTTTGTCTGTCTGTCTGTCTGTCTGTCTGTCTGTCTGTCTGTTTGTCTGTTTGTCTGTTTGTCTGTCTGTCTGTTTGTCTGTCTCTTTGTCTGTCTGTCTGTCTGTCTGTCTCGGGTGATACTCGGAAACTTTTCCAGTTAATTCTAATTTTCCGTTAGAAAATTAGAGTGAAATTCCTATTAGATTCTTTTCAATGTATATATACATATATATATACATACATATATATGTGTGTATATATGTATATATATATATATATATATATATATATATATATATATATATATATATATATATTTTTTTTTTTTTTTTTTTTTTTTTTTTTTTTTTTTTTTTTTTTTTTTTTTTTTTTTTTTTAAGAGTGCGTGAAATACAACAGAAGATTGGAAATGATTCGGGAAATCTTCTAAAAAGGATTTCTGGGAAATTATTCGGAAATCTAGGATGTTGGAAAAATTAAATCAAACATTTTCTAACAGAAACTAATAACAAAATAATAATAATAATAATATTAATAATAATAATAATAATAATAATAATAATAATAATAATAGTAATAATAATAAAATATATTGAAAAGATTCTAATTGGATTTCGGAGATCACTCGGAAAT
>NC_051398.1:1083017-1085517 GCF_015228065.2 Penaeus monodon | reverse complement strand
TTTAAAAGGGTGCTAAGTGTAACAAAAGGCGTAAGTGTGGCAGAAAAGTGTGTTAAGAGTGACAGAAAAGGGTGTTAAGGGTGACAGAGGGTGTAAGGATGACAGAAAAGGGTGTTAAGAGTGACAAAGGGCGTAAGTGTGACAGAAAAGGGTGTTAAGAGTGACAAAGGCCGTAAGGGTGACAGAAAAGGGTGTTAAGAGTGACAAAGGCCGTAAGGGTGACAGAAAAGGGTGTTAAGAGTGACAAAGGCCGTAAGGGTGACAGAAAAGGGTGTTAAGAGTGTCAGAAAAGGGTGTTAAGAGTGACAGAAAAGGGTGTTAAGAGTGTCAGAAAAGGGTGTTAAGAGTGACAAAGGGCGTATGTGTGACAGAAAAGGGTGTTAAGAGTGACAAAGGGCGTAAGTGTGACAGAAAAGGGTGTTAAGAGTGACAAAGGCCGTAATTTTAAAAGGGTGCTAAGTGTAACAAAAGGCGTAAGTGTGGCAGAAAAGTGTGTTAAGAGTGACAAAGGCCGTAAGGGTGACAGAAAAGGGTGTTAAGAGTGACAAAGGCCGTAAGGGTGACAGAAAAGGGTGTTAAGAGTGACAAAGGCCGTAAGGGTGACAGAAAAGGGTGTTAAGAGTGACAATGGCCGTAAGGGTGACAGAAAAGGGTGTTAAGAGTGTCAGAAAAAGGTGTTAAGAGTGACAGAGGGCGTAAGGGTGACAGAAAAGTGTGTTAAGAGTGACAGAAAAGGGTGTTAAGAGTGACAAAGGCCGTAAGGGTGACAGAAAAGTGTGTTAAGAGTGACAGAAAAAGGTGTTAAGAGTGACAAAGGCCGTAAGAGTGACAGAAAAGGGTGTTAAGAGTGACAAAGGCCGTAAGGGTGACAGAAAAGGGTGTTAAGAGTGACAGAAAAAGGTGTTAAGAGTGACAAAGGCCGTAAGGGTGACAGAAAAGTGTGTTAAGAGTGACAGAAAAAGGTGTTAAGAGTGACAAAGGCCGTAAGGGTGACAGAAAAGTGTGTTAAGAGTGACAGAAAAAGGTGTTAAGAGTGACAGAGGGCGTAAGGGTGACAGAAAAGGGTGTTAAGAGTGACAGAAAAAGGTGTTAAGAGTGACAGAGGGCGTAAGGGTGACAGAAAAGGGTGTTAAGAGTGACAGAAAAAGGTGTTAAGAGTGACAGAGGGCGTAAGGGTGACAGAAAAGGGTGTTAAGAGTGACAGAAAAAGGTGTTAAGAGTGACAGAGGGCGTAAGGGTGACAGAAAAGGGTGTTAAGAGTGACAGAAAAAGGTGTTAAGAGTGACAGAGGGCGTAAGGGTGACAGAAAAGTGTGTTAAGAGTGACAGAAAAAGGTGTTAAGAGTGACAGAGGGCGTAAGGGTGACAAGGACGAAGGACAGAAAGAGTGCTAAGTATGACAAAGGGCGTAAGGGTGACAGGGTGTTAAGAATAACAGATTGGAAGTGACGCTAAAAGGGTGAAGCATCGTGTTTTTTTTTTTTTTTTTTTTTTTTTGCGTAAGAGTGAAGGACAGTCATTTCTATTTGTATGTTGCTAGGAGGAAAATTTACAAAAAAAAAAAAAAAAAAAAAAAAAAAAAACGTTTCATATTGCGTTTTTAATAGGAAAAAATAATTTCGGAAAAAAACTGAATTAGGTAAGATATTTCATCACATGGTAATGACGATGATAAAGATATTACCATAATAAACATGGTGGTATTAGATTATTATTATTGTTATCATTATCATTATCATTATCATTATTATTAGTAGTAGTAGTAGTAGTTTTTCTTTTTGTTATCATTATTATTATTATCATCATTATTTTTATCATTGTTGTTATCATTATCATAATCATTATCATTTCCATTATTATTATCATTACTATCATTACCATTATCATTATCATGATTGTTCGTTTTTGGGTGTGTTGTTATTATTGTTGTTCTTGTTATCTTTATCATCATTATCAATATAATCATCCCCATTATTATTATTATTATTATTATTATTGTTATTATTATTATTATTATTATTTCTACTGTGATTATTATTATTACTATAATTTTTATTATCACTATCATTGTTATTTTTATTACTATTATTGATATTATTATCATTGTTATTATTGTTGTTGTTGTTACTGCTATTATTATCATTGCTATTATTATCATTATCATTATCATTATCATTATCATTATCATTATCATTATCATAATCATAATCATAATCATAATCATAATCATAATCATAATCATAATCATAATCATAATTATTATTATTATAATTATTATCATTGTTATTATGTTTTTTGCGATGATGATAATGATGATGACACTAATAATAATAACCATCATGAAAATAATAATTATTATCATTATTATTATAATATCAAAAATAATTAATAACAATAATAACACATAATAATAATAACAATAACAATAACAATGATAACAACAACATACCACAACAGAACGCAATACCATACTTCAAGTGCACACAAGATTACGAAATTTC
>NC_051398.1:1063017-1078017 GCF_015228065.2 Penaeus monodon | reverse complement strand
GTGTGTGTGTGTGTGTGTGTGTGTGCGTGTGTGTGTGTGTGAGGGAGAGAGAGAGAGAGAGAGAGAGAGAGAGAGAGAGCGCCGGGTCAAATTGTTTTGTAATTTCATTAAGAGGAGGGTGTTGTATAAAAGATGTTATATATCTCTGGCGTTTCTGAGGCATTATATTTTTTTTTCTTTTTTTTATTTCTGCATTCCGGGCGCTGCAATTGCATTCAGTAAGGTTTCGGGAATGTTGTTAGGTAACCCTGCTTGCAAATATGTGTTGATGTTGCTGTCTGGAGTCATGCAAGGAATGGACTATTAATGCTTATATTTTTAATGTTAAAATGCTGTCAGTGACATTAATGATAAGAACAATAATGATAATAATGACAAAGTTTATAATAATAATAACGATGATGATGATGATAATAATGATAATGACGATAATGATAATAATAATAATAATAATAATAATAATAATAATAAAAAGGATAATAATAATAATAATAATAATAATAATAATAATAATAATAATATAAATAATAATAAAAATAATAACAATAAAAAATAATAATAATAATAATAATTACAATGATAATAATAATAATAATAATAACAATAACAATACTAACATCAACAACGCCAAATACAATAATACCAATACCCACCGAACCCATCAACGATAATCAAAGATTTAAAAAAAAAAAAAAGAAGAAAAAAAAAAAATCGATCTTTACACTCTCACCCCAGGTAAGACCACGCCCCCTAAACCCCCCCCCATCCCCCATCCCCCTCCCCCCTCCCCCTCATTACGCCCGTTTCCCCGACTCCTTCGCCGAATAGAATAGTGTCTAGTCCACAGGAGGAGATAATACTCCTTTGATTACGATCTCCATTTCCTGCCGTAAGAAACCGAAACTCGTAAAGATTATGTAATCGGAACGGCCATCGCGTATCCCTAATGACAGGGAAGGAGAGAATCACCATTTCTTTTGAGCCTGCGCCGCCCACAGCCGCCCGCGCCGCCCACAGCCGCCCGCGCTCGCCACCCGCTAACAAGACAATTACTCCTGGGTGGTTTGCCTCCTTTGGGAGAGCCAAAGAATGAGAGAGAGAGAGAGAGAGAAGGAGACAGAGAGAATGGAACACGTAATTTGAGCCTCTTTGGGAGGTATGAATAGAGGTGGAGTTTGTCTGAAGATTTTTTTTTGCCTTTTTTTTTTTTTGTTTCGTTCTCTCGTTCCCTCTTCCTGATTTTTGGGGGGTCCTTTGGAGGAGGAGGAGGAGGAGGAGGAAGAGGTGGAGGAGGAGGAGGAGGAGGAAGAGGTGGAGGAGGAAGAGGAGGAGGAGGAGGAAGAGGTGGGAGGAAGAGGAGTAGGAGGAGGAGGGGGAGAAGAAGAAGAAGAAGAAGAAAAAGAAGAAGAAGAAGAAGAAGAAGAAGAAGAAGAAGGAAAAGAAGAAGAAGAAGAAGATGAAGAAGAAGAAGAAGAAGAAGGAAAAGAAGAGAAAGAAGAAAGAAAAAGAAGGAGAAGGAGAAGGAGGCGGACGAGTACTCGTGATGGGAAATTTATTCATGGACGAGACGCATTTAAATATGGACACTTCCTGGTGTTTTTTTTTTTTTTTTTTTTTTTTTTTTTGTAGAGGCTTCGATGCACACGCTTTTATGTGTGGTTAATTTTTGTATTTGTTTTTTTTTTTGTGTGTGTGTTTCTTCTGTGTGTTTTCTGTTTTTTTGTTGTGTCTTTTGTGTTTGTTTTTTGGAATATTGTTTGTTTGTTTTTGAAATGTGTTTGTTTGTTTGGGAAATAATTTGATAATTGTGCTTGCCTTTTCGTCTCTCTCTCTCTCTCTCTCTCTCTCTCTCTCTCTCTCTCTCTCTCTCTCTCTCTCTCTCTCTCTCTCTCTCTCTTCTCTTTCCTCTCTCTCTCTCTCTCTCCTCTCTCTCTCTCTCTCTCTCTCTCTCTCTCTCTCTCTCTCTCTCTCCTCTCTCTCCTCTCCCTCTCCCTCTCCCCCTCTCTCTCTCTCTCTTAATCTCTCTATCTCACCATTCATCCATCCCCCTCTACTCGAGTGTTCTTTTACCTAGCCTTTCCCTTCCTATCATCTTTCCTTCATAATTAATGCTCTTCTTATCCCCATCAACTGCATACGTCCTCGCGTTTTTTTCTCTCTTCCCTTTTCTCCCTGTCATAACTATGTCCTCCCTTCCCCGTCTCCCCCTTCCCCTACCCCTTACCTGTACCCTTACCCCTATACCCTAGCCCGCCCTCCCCCAAGCTCACTTAACCCCCTGCCTGTTTACCTTAACAACTTTCCACTCCCTCCCTCCCTCTCTCCCTACCCCTCCCTCCCTCTCTACCCACCTTACCCTACCCATCCTCTACCCCTCGTCCTCCTTACCTCATTCCTTCCCCTTACCCCCTCCTCCCTCCTCCGTACCCCCTCCCTCTCCCTCCTTACCCCCTCCGCCCCTCTCCTTACCCTCTCCTCCCCTTCGTTACCCACTCCTCCCCCTCCTTACCCCCCCCCTTGCATCGCATGACCACACACGAACCAAACGAGGGTTCTAGCGTGACGAACCGAGGAACATGACGCTGATAATGATATGATAAACTGACATAACACGACTGGCAGGGGGTGTGGAGGGGGTAGAGGAGGGAAGAGGAGGGAAGAGGAGGGTAGAGGAGGGGAAGAGGAGGGAAGAGGAGGGTAGAGGAGGGGAAGAGGAGGGAAGAGGAGGGGAAGAGGAGGGAAGAGGAGGGAGGAGGAGGGAGGAGGGGAAGAGGGAAGAGGAGGGAAGAGGGGGGCAGTGGAAGGGAAGGGGGTGTGGTACAAGTAAGGGAGGGAAGGTGGAGGGGAAAAGGGATCCGGGAAGGGTAGTGGGAGGAAAGTTGGAGGGGAAGGGGAAGTTGGAGGAGAAGGGGAAGGTGGAGGGAAGTTGGAGGAGAAGGGGAAGGTGGAGGAGAAGGGGAAGGTTGAGGAAGGAAGGAGAGGAGGAGGGAAGGAGGAGGGTAAACGACCTGGAAAAGGGAAAGGAAAGGGAAGGGAAGGGAAGGGAAGGGAAGGGAAGGGAAGGGAAGGGGAGGAAAGGGGAGGGAAGGGAAGGGAAGGGAAGGGAAGGGAAGGGAAGGGAAGGGAAGGGAAGGAAAGGAAGGAAAGGAAAGGAAAGGAAAGGAAAGGAAAGAGAAGGGAAGTAAGAGGAGAAGAGGACCAGAGAGGAGAAAGGGAAGGAGGAGGGAGTAAAATAATGTAGAGATATGGAGGGAGGCAGTTAACACATTCATGATGGATTAGGGCCCCACTGGCTGTGAAAATTCTCTTAAAAGATTTGTTCATTTTCATTTTCGCTGGTGGCAGTCGTATTAGTCTTGGGTGCATTATTGTTATTATTATTATTGTTATTATTATTATTATTACCATTATTATTATTATTATTATTATTATTGTTATTGTTATTGTTATTGTTACTATTATTATTATTATTATTATTATTATTATTATTATTATTATTATTTATTATTATTATTATTATTATTATTATTTTGTTGTTGTTACTATTACTATTATTATTATTATTATTATTATTATTGCTATTGTTCTTAGTGCAAGATAGAGTTACTTATTATTATTGATATTGTATTGTCATTTTTGGTATTATGTATCATTTTTATCAATCGTCTTTTCCTATTTCCTTTTCTTTATCATTTTCTTTCATTTCCTAATCTTCCTTATCTTTGCGCTCCCTTCTCTTCTTCATCTCCTCGCTCTTCATAAAAGTATAAATGATATAAGCTTGAAAGGGGCGCGAAATCCGAATGCTTTTATAAGGGTTTCAATTCCTCTGGTTATAAGTGAATGTTTTTTTCACGGCGTATTTATGAAATGAGCGTCGATAATGTGCGTTATCTTTCGTAAGTTTATTTTCTTTATTGTTTTTGTATTATTATGTGGGCAGTATTGAGTTATTTTCTTTCTTATGTGTTTTTTTTTTTTCTTCTTTTTTATCTGCCTAATCTTTCTTTACCGTTTGTTCTTAATTTCTCTTTCTGTTTGCGTCTTTTTTTTCAAATAGACAGGAAATCCTTCAGAATAGAACCAGGTTCGAAGGTTCTTACAACACCCCCCCATAAAACACCCCATTTCCCCCCCCCCTCCCACTTTGCCCCCTTCCCCCCTTACCCCCTTTCCCCTTCCCCTCTCCCTCCCCTTACCCTTTCCTCCCTCTCTCCTCCCTCCTTCCTCCCTCTCCCTCCTCCCTCCTTCCTTCTTCCTTCCTCTCTCTCCCTCCTCCCTCCTTCCTCTCCCTCCCACCTCCCTACCCCCTACTCCCTCCCTCCTCCCTCCTTCCTCCCTCCCTCCTTCAAAAACCCACCGCCTCGACGTCTTAGCGAACGCACAAAATCCTCCCTTCCCTCACTTTCCCCCTCCCCCTCCCCCCTCTCCCCCTCTCCCCTCTCCCCCTCTCCCCTCCCCTCCCTTTAGGATAAACTTATGGCATATGGAGTTGACAGACGCATTATATACGTGACGCGAACGGTCTCTGGAAACTGTCTTTTGGCTGTCCTTAGCTGTCCTTAGCTGTCCTTAGCTGTCCTTAGCTGTCCTTAGCTGCCTCTTGCTGTCTCCCTCCTTCTCTACTCTTCCCTCTCCTTCTGTTATCTAATTCTCGTCGATTTCTCCATCTCCTCGTTTCTTATGTTTCACTTCCTCAAACTCCGTCTTGTCTCTTTCTCCATTTTGTTCCCTCCCTCCCTCCCTCCTTCTTCATTTCACTCCCTCCCTCCTTCTTCGTTTCACTCCCTCCTTCCCCCTTCATTTTACTCCTCTCCTTCCCCCTCCATTTCCCCCTCCCCTCCCCTCCCCCCTCCATTCCCCCCTCCCCTCCCCCTCCCTCCCCCCTCCCTCCCCCCGGGGCATGAGAGTAAGGGTGGTCTTTCTTGGTTCTTTGGTTCTCTCCTCTTCCGTCCTTCGCTTCCTCCTCCTCACCCTCTTCCTTCCTTCCTCCCCCGTCACTCCTCCTCTTCTTCTCTCTTCTCCCGTTCTTCTCTTCCTCCTCCTCTTCTTCTTCCTTCCCCCATCCTTCCTCCTCCTCCTCCTCTTCCCCCTATCCCTCCATCCCACGCCCCTCCTCCTCCCCCCATCCTTCCTCCCTCCTCCTCCCCACGCCCACCCACCTCCCCCTCCCCTCCCCCACTCCCCTTCCCCCTCCCTTCCCCCTATCCCTCCATCCCACGCTCCTCCTCCTCCCCCCATCCTTCCTCCCTCCTCCTCCCCACGCCCACCCCCCTCCCCACGCCCACCCACCTCCTCTCTCGCGAGCCACACACGAGGCGGAGGAGGAGGAGAGAGAATGAACGGCCGGAGAAGGTATTGAGGCGCCGCGGCGGGGTGGGGGGTCCTTCGGTTGATGGGGAGGGGGGGAGAATGGGGGGGGGGGGGGGTCCTTCGGTTGATGGGGAGGGGGAGGAGAATGGGGGGGAGGGGGTCTCGGTTGATGGGGAGGGGAGGAGAATGGGGGGGAGGGGGTCCTTCGGTTGATGGGGAGGGGGGGAGAATGGGGGGGGAGGGGGGTCCTTCGGTTGATGGGGAGGGGAGGAGAATGGGGGGGAGGGGGGTCCTTCGGTTGATGGGGAGGGGAGGAGGAATGGGGGGGGAGGGGGTCCTTCGGTGATGGGGAGGGGAGGGATGGGGGGGGGGGGTCCTTCGGTTGATGGGGAGGGGAGGAGAATGGGGGGGGAGGGGGTCCTCGGTTGATGGGGAGGGGAGGAGAATGGGGGGGGAGGGGGTCCTTCGGTTGAGGGGAGGGGAGGAGAATGGGGGGGAGGGGTCCTTCGGTTGATGGGAGGGGAGGAGAATGGGGGGAGGGGTCCTTCGGTTGATGGGGAGGTGGGGGGGAGGGAAGGGGGCCTTCGGTGATGGGGGGGGAGGGAATGGGGGGGAGGGGTCCTTCGGTTGATGGGGAGGGGAGGAGAAAGGGGGGGGGAGGGGGTACTTCGGTTGATGGGGAGGGGGGGAGAATGGGGGGGGAGGGGGTCCTTCGGTTGATGGGGAGGGGAGGAGAATGGGGGGGGAGGGGGTCCTTCGGGTTTATGGGGAGGGGGGGGAGGGGGTCCTTCGGTTGATGGGAGGTGGGGGGGGAGGAAGGGGGTCCTTCGGTGATGGGGGGGAGGAGGGAAAGGGGGGGAGGGGGTCCTCGGTTGATGGGGGGAGGGAATGGGGGGGAGGGGGTCCTTCGGTTGATGGGGAGGGGAGGAGAATGGGGGGGGAGGGGGTCCGTCGGTGATGGGGAGGGGAGGAATGGGGGGGGGAGGGGGTCCTTGGTTGATGGGGAGGGGGGAGAATGGGGGGAGGGGGTTTCCCTTTGGTTGATGGGGAGGGGGGGAATGGGGGGGAGGGGGTCCTTCGGTTTATGGGAGGTGGGGGGAGGGGGTCCTCGGAGGGGAGGTGGGGGGGGGAAGGGGGTCCTTCGGTTGATGGGGAGGGAGGAGAATGGGGGGGGAGGGGGTCCTTCGGTTGATGGGGAGGGGAGGAGAATGGGGGGGGAGGGGTCCTTCGGTTGAGGGGAGGGGAGGAGAATGTGGGGGGGGAGGGGGTCCTTCGGTTGATGGGGAGGGGGGGGGAGGGGGTCCTTCGGTTGATGGGGAGGGAGGAGAATGGGGGGGAGGGGGTCCTTCGGTTGATGGGGAGTGGGGGGGGAGGGGGTCCTTCGGTGATGGGAGGGGGGGGGAGGGGGTCCTTCGGTTGATGGGGAGGGGAGGAGAATGGGGGGGGAGGGGGTCCTTCGGTTGATGGGGAGGGGAGGAGAATGGGGGGGGAGGGGGTCCTTCGGTTGATGGGGAGGGGAGGAGAATGGGGGGGAGGGGGGTCCGTCGGTTGATGGGGAGGGGAGGAGAATGGGGGGGGGGGCGGGGGTCCTTCGGTTGATGGGGAGGGGGAGAATGGGGGGGGGGGGGGTCCTTCGGTTGATGGGGGGTGGGGGGGAGGGGTCCTCGTGATGGGGAGGTGGGGGGGGGGAAGGGGTCCTTTGGTTATGGGGAGGGGAAGGAGAATGGGGGGGGAGGGGTCCTTCGGTTGATGGGGAGGGGAGGAGAAGGGGGGGGGGGGGGTCCTTCGGTTGATGGGGAGGGGAGGAGAATGGGGGGGAGAGGGGTCCTTCGGTTTATGGGGAGGGGGGAGAATGGGGGGGGAGGGGGTCCTTCGGTGATGGGGAGGGGAGGAGAATGGGGGGGGAGGGGGCCTCCCGGTTTATGGGGAGGTGGGGGGGAGGGGGTCCTTCGGTTGATGGGAGGGGAGGAGAAGGGGGGGGAGGGGGTCCTTCGGTTGATGGGGAGGGGAGGAGAATGGGGGGGAGGGGGGTCCTTCGGTTGATGGGGAGGGAGGGAATGGGGGGGAGGGGGTCCTTCGGTTGATGGGGAGGGGAGGAGAATGGGGGGGGAGGGGCCTTTCGGTTGATGGGGAGGGGGAGAATGGGGGGGAGGGGGGCTTCGTGTGGGGGGGGAGGGGGAGGTGGGGGGGAGGGAAGGGGTCCCTTTGGTTGATGGGGAGGGGAGGAGAATGGGGGGAGGGGGTCCTTTTGGTTGATGGGAGGTGGGGGGGGGGGAAGGGGTCCTTCGGTTGATGGGGAGGGAGGAGAATGGGGGGGGAGGGGGTCCTTCGGTTGATGGGGAGGTGGGGGGGGAGGGAAGGGGGTCCTTCGGTTGATGGGGAGGGGAGGAGAATGGGGGGGAGGGGGTCCTTCGGTTGATGGGGAGGTGGGGGGGGAGGGAAGGGGGTCCTTCGGTTGATGGGGAGGGGAGGAGAATGGGGGGGGAGGGGGTCCTTCGGTTGATGGGGAGGGGGGAAGGGGGGGAGGGGTCTTTGGTGAGGGGAGTGGGGGGGGAGGGAAAGGGGGGCCTTCGGTTGATGGGGAGGGGAGGGGAATGGGGGGGGGGGGGGGCCTTCGGTTGATGGGGAGGGGAGGAGAATGGGGGGGGAGGGGGTCCTTCGGTTGATGGGGAGGGGAGGAGAATGGGGGGGGAGGGGGTCCTTCGGTTGATGGGGAGGGGAGGAGATGGGGGGGGAGGGGGTCCTTCGGTTGATGGGGAGGTGGGGGGGGAGGGAAGGGGGTCCTTCGGTTGATGGGGAGGGGAGGAGAAGGGGGGGGGGGGTCCTTCGGTTGATGGGGAGGGTGGGGGGGGAGGGAAGGGGGTCCTTCGGTTTATGGGGAGGGGAGGGAAGGGGGGAGGGGGTCCTTCGGTTGAGGGGAAAGGGGGGGGGGAGGGAAGGGGGTCCTTCGGTTGAGGGAGGGGAGGAGAATGGGGGGGAGGGGGTCCGTCGGTTGATGGGGAGGTGGGGGGGGAGGGAAGGGGGTCCTTCGGTTGATGGGAGGGGAGGAGAATGGGGGGGAGGGGGTCCTTCGGTTGATGGGGAGTGGGGGGGGGGGAAGGGGGTCTTCGGTGATGGGGAGGGGAGGAGAATGGGGGGGAGGGGGGGCCTTCGGTTGATGGGGAGGGAGGAGAATGGGGGGGGAGGGGGTCCTTCGGTTGATGGGGAGGGGAGGAGAATGGGGGGGGAGGGGGTCCTTCGGTTGATGGGGAGGGGGGGAGGTGGGGGGAGGGGAAGGGGTACCTTCGGTTGATGGGGAGGGGAGGAGAATGGGGGGGAGGGGGTCCTTCGGTTGATGGGGAGGGGGAGGGAATGGGGGGGAGGGGGGGTCCTTCGGTTGATGGGGGGGAGGAGAATGGGGGGAGGGGGTCCTTCGGTTGATGGGGAGGGGGGGAGAATGGGGGGGAGGGGGTCCTTCGGTTGATGGGGAGGGGAGGAGAATGGGGGGGGAGGGGGTCCTTCGGTTGATGGGGAGGTGGGGGGGGAGGGAAGGGGGTCCTTCGGTTGATGGGGAGGTGGGGGGGGAGGGGAAGGGGGTCCTTCGGTTGATGGGAGGGGAGGGAATGGGGGGAGGGGGGTCCATCGGTTGATGGGGAGGGAGGAGAATGGGGGGGAGGGGGTCCTTCGGTTGATGGGGGGGAGGAGAATGGGGGGGGAGGGGGGTCCTTCGGTTGATGGGAGGGGAGGGGAATGGGGGGGAGGGGGTCCTCGGGTTTATGGGGAGGGGGGAGAATGGGGGGGGAGGGGGTCCTTCGGTTGATGGGGAGGTGGGGGGGGAGGGAAGGGGGTCCTTCGGTTGATGGGGAGGGGAGGAGAATGGGGGGGAGGGGGTCCTTTGGTTTATGGGGAGGGGAGGAGAATGGGGGGGGAGGGGGGTCCTTCGTGATGGGGAGGGGGGGAGAATGGGGGGGGAGGGGGTCCTTCGGTTGATGGGGAGGGGGGGAGAATGGGGGGGAGGGGGTCCGTCGGTTGATGGGGAGGGGGGGGGGGGGGGAGGGGGTCCTTCGGTTTATGGGGAGGGGAGGAGAATGGGGGGGGAGGGGGTCCTTCGGTTGATGGGGATGGGGGGGGAGGGGGTCCTTCGTTTATGGGGGGTGGGGGGGGAGGGGGTCCTTCGGTTGATGGGGAGGGGGGGAGAATGGGGGGGGAGGGGGTCCTTCGGTTTATGGGGGGGGGGGGAGGAATGGGGGGGGAGGGGGTCCTTCGGTTGATGGGGAGGGGGGGAGGAATGGGGGGGGGGGTCCCTTTGGTTGATGGGGAGGGGAGGAAATGGGGGGGGGGGGGGTCCTTCGGTTGATGGGAGGGGAGGAGAATGGGGGGGAGGGGGGTCCTTCGGTTGTATGGGGGGGTGGGGGGGGAGGGAAAAGGGGGGCCTTCGGTTTGAGGAGGGGGGTATGGGTTGAAGGATGGGGGGAGGGGGAGGGGGGGGGACTTCGGGTAAGGGTAATTTTAACTTATTTCTTCGATTTTCTTTTTTTTTTCTTAATCATTTCATGGATTTACTTTTATCAATTTTTTTTTTTTTTTTTTTTTTTTTATTATTCGTTTGATTAATCTCTTTTTTTATCATTTATTTTATCATTATTATTTTTTGAATTATTTTTTTTTTTTTTTTACAGATTTTGTTAATTTTTTTCGATTAATTAATTATTTCCATTTTCTTTTTCTTTTTTTTTCTTTTTTTTTCTATTTACTCCATTTTTTGTTTTATTTTTATTTATTATTATTATTTTTCTTTTTTTTAGAAAATATTAATAACCGAAAAAATATATATATTTATTTAATTCATTTTATTTGACATCTTATTATTATTTTATTATTATTATTTTATCTATTTATTTTTTTTATATATTATTATTATGTTTTTTTTTATCATGTAAATTTTCATTTTATCATTTTCTCATTCTTATTATTATTGATTATATTATCCGTTATTCCCTAATTTGCATTTTCATAAATCATAAAATTAAATAGATAAATAAGTAAATAAAAACGTGATATTTTTTTTTTTTTTTTCTTTCTTTTCATTTATTTCGTTGTTTGCTTTTTTCTTTATTTATTTGTTTTTGTTTCTTTCTTTTAATTCATTTCTTTTTTTCATTCTTTCGTTCGTCCTTCTTCTTTTTCTTTGTTTCTTTCCTTTTCTTCTATTTATCTTCTTTTCTTTTACTTTTTCTTTTCTTTTTCCTTTTCCTTCTCCTTTCTTTTTCACACCTCGCCTCGTGCGTGACGTCATCTTTAAGAAATTGGGTCCGCAGTACATTTGAATAAATTAAAAGAATGGAGAAAAAAAAACTACAAAAAAATTTCCATACATATATATTTTGTACTAAATTCTTTGTTTCAAGTTTTTTTTCTTTCTTTCTTTTTTTCAATGTGTAATTTTTGCTAATGTTATTTCGTCGTTTATTCAGTTACTACATGGTTTTCTTTTCGTTTTTTTTTTGTTATTTTTGTTATTTTATTCAAACACTGTCACGACGGCAATCTGAGTTCGAGTCACCGGCCGGCGCGTTGTTCCCTTGGGCAGGGAACTTCGCCTCGATTGCCTGCCTAGCCGCTGGGGGGGGGGGGGGGGCAAGCCAGCCCAAGTCAGTGCCGGTTAAATAGAGATGGTGACTCGATAAAAACAGCGGGCGGAGGGCAACGGCAAACCACCGCTCTAAATTGCTAAGAAAAAAAAATCATGGAAGCCCATGATCGCCAACGTGCTGGTGGGACAGGACACTTGAAAAAAAAAAAAAAAAAAAGTATTATTTCATTAGCTATTCAGATTTTACTTACTTTTTTCATTAATTGTTTATTTTTTACTCATATTCTTACTTTTTTTTCATTTACTTCAACTCTTCCATTTTTTCATTTATTAAATTCTTACTTATTACTTACATTTCTCCATTGCTTATTCAATTCTTACTTATCACTTATATTTCTCCATTGCCTATTCAATTCTTACTTATCACTTATATTTCTCCATTGCTTATTCAATTCTTACTTATCACTTATATTTCTCCATTGCTTATTCAATTCTTACTTATTACTTACATTTCTCCATTGCTTATTCAATTCTTACTTATCACTTACATTTCTCCATTGCTTATTCAATTCTTACTTATTACTTATATTTCTCCATTGCTTACTCAATTCTTACTTATCACTTATATTTCTCCATTGCTTATTCAATTCTTACTTATCACTTATATTTCTCCATTGCTTATTCAATTCTTACTTATTACTTATATTTCTCCATTGCTTATTCAATTCTTACTTATCACTTACATTTCTCCATTGCTTATTCAATTCTTACTTACATTTCTTAATTATTGACTTCGATTCTTACATCTCATTATTCATACAATTCTTACGTTTCATATTATTAAAGCGTTTTTTTTAATATACATTTGAATTCATATTCGTGATATTAATATTCTTAGTAGGTTTATATTCTTCATAACAAGGAAGGTATTTAATTACACGATTTGCTTCTTGTTCATTTCCTTTATTTCCTGCGTTTTTCTACTTCCTTTTTCTTCTTAATATTAGGGTGGTAGAGAAAGAGAGAAGGGGAGGAGAGTAATTGGGAGAATGGAGAAAGAGAGAGAGAGAGAGAGAGAGAGAGAGAGAGAGAGAGAGAGACAGAGAGAGAGAAAGAGAGAGAGAGAGAGAGAGAGAGAGAGAGAGAGAGAGAGAGAGAGAAAGAGGAAGAAATAGGAGGGTGAGAGACGGTGAATGAAAGAAAAATATATATATTTGTACAGTTGTGTATATGTACGATACCCTCTGCGTGTCGTAAGAGGCGACTAAAAGAGGTTGGCGGCAGGAAGGGCATCCGGCCGTAAAAACCCCTGCCAAGCCAATACATGATGCGGAGAATCAGGAATGCAGACAGAGGATACGGCTAAAGAAGCAAGCTCAGAGGAAGAAGAGATCTCGGGCTTGACCATGGGGCTCTTGGCGCTGCATGGCCTCGTCCTGCGCTTTGGCGGACACGGGTAGTTCGACATATCGCTGCCGGAGGTCCACTCCGAATGAGCGTAGGCCTTGAAAGAAAGCTCCCGAGAGAGCGCAGTGCTGCGGCCTCGCGAGCAAGATTCGGACAGCACTTCGAGCCAAGGAGGCGTCCCCGAGGCCCCTCGCGCGCAAGTCCTCGAGGAAAAGTGGCAAGACGGGCGCCTTTAGAGCGAGCAGGACAACTCTCCGAGGCGAGGCGACGCCGCCGAGGCCCCCAGCCGTGAGGACGCAGCCAAGGTGCCCCCACGCAGCAGAGCCTCCGGATCCGAGAGGACGGCGGCCCGCGACCGCGTCGCCGCAGCTTCATCAGGATTGGCCTTTCTGGTTCGACTGAGTTCGATCAACTTTGACGTGGCTTGCATTGCATGTCTGTATACGCGATTTTTTCCGCACCGGCGACCCCAGTTGAACTGGGACAAAAGCCTGTAGAAGAAGAAGAAGAAGTGTATATGTACGATATATGTGCGTGCGTGTGTGCGTGTACGTGTGTGTGTGTGTGTGTGTGTGTGCGCGCGTGTGTGTGCGTGTGTGTGCGTGTGTGTGTGTGTGTTTTGATTGTGTGTGTGCGTATGTGTGCGTGTGGGTGTTTTCGGTGTTCCTTTGATCAAGAACATTCGCACATAAACCTTGACTCCCTCGCTGTTGTTGTTGTAGTTGTAGTTGTTGTAGTTGTTAATGGTAGGCTACCGCTCAGACCAAGCCAAACTACAGGTTTTTTATGGTCCTGTAACCTGTAATCTTCTCGTTATTCAATTAATGGTTTATTCCGTTTTTTCATTTTGATAATTAACTTCCATATATCATTGCTTTTGGCTTTAGTCGCTTTGTGTGTGTGTGTGTTTTTTTTTTTTTTTTTTTTTTTGCATGGATTGGGTGGTTGGATATTGATTAGCTTGTGTTTTTTTTCGATTTCTTTACTGTTTTTTTTTTTTTCATTTCTTTTTCTTTCGGTTTTTTTCTCACTCTCTCATATATTTGGAGTATTTGTTGGTTTGTATTTTGTTTTTTTCTGAAATGTTTTCGGATGGATATTTAATCTCTCTCTCTCTCTCTCTCTCTCTCTCTCTCTTCTCTCTCTCTCTCTCTCTCTCTCTCTCTCTCTCTCTCTCTCTCTCTCTCTCTCTCTCTCTCTCTCTCTCTCTCTCTCTCTCTCTCCCTCCTTCCCGCTCCTACCCTCCCTCTTTCTCTCCCTCCATCCTCCTTCCTTCCCTCTTTCCTTCCCTCCCTTCCCTCCCTTCCCCCTTCTTTCTCCTTCCCTCTTTTTCTTTAATCTTTTACTTCAAAGCGACCTTGCCTCCTCCTTCTCTCTTAACGACCTTCTTGTGAGGCGCAAACACAGGCACTCCGTCTTCCCTTGCTATTGTGTGCATTCGTCTGGTCATTTCTTGCCCACCCACAGTCTTGCTTAACTCCAGAACCTCTTCTCTCTCTCTCTCTCTCTCTCTCTCTCTCTCTCTCTCTCTCTCTCTCTCTCTCTCTCTCTCTCTCTCTCTCTCTCTCTCTCTCTCTCTCTCTCTCTCTCTCTCTCTCTCTCTCTCTCTCTCTCTCTCTCTCTCTCTCTCTCTTTCTCTCTACCTTCCTCCCTCCCTCTCGTCCTCTCTTCCTCTTCTCTCTCCCATTCTATCCTTTCTGAACTTCCACCAATACCTCCTCCATCTTCTCAACCCCTCCTCTCCTCCTCCTCCTCCTCCTCCTCCTCCTCCTCTTCCTCCTCCTTCTCCTCCTCCTCCTCCTCTTCCTCCTCCTCCTCCTCCTCCTCTTCCTCTTCCTCTTCCTCCTCCTCCTCCTATTCCTCCTCCTCCTCCTCCTCCTCCTCCTATTCCTCCTCCTCCTCCTATTCCTCCTCCTCCTCCTCCTCCTCCTCCTCCTCCTCCTCCTCCTGAACCTCAAGGCCTCAACCTCATTAACTGAGTTGTCACGTTCATGCCCAAGAAACCCCCGCCCCCACTCCCCCTCCCCCACCCCCCACCCTCCGCCCCTCCTCGATCAGTTCCAGAAATGTTGCCAGCGATTGAATTAATGAGAGAATGAGTAACTCTCTCCCTCTCCCACTTTCTCCTTCCTCCTTCCTTCCTCTCTCTCTTTCCTGTCTTCTTCTCTTCTCTTCTCTTCTCTTTCCACTCTCCTACCCCTCTACCTGTCTCCCTCTTCCCCTTTCTCTCCCCTTTCTTCTTCTCTTTACTCTCTCCTTTACTTCCTCTCTCCTTCCCCTTTCTCTCCCCATCCTCTATCTTTCTCTCCCCTTTCCTTTTCTCTCCCCTTTTCTTCATCTTCCCTTTCGCTTTCCTCTTCCGACTCCTCTTCCTCTCTCTTTCCCCTTCCACTTTCTCCCCTTTATCTCTCTCTCTCTTTACTCTTTCCTTTTCTCCCTCTCCTCTCCCCCTCGCTCTCCCCTTTTCTTCATCTCCCCTTTCCCCTTCCTCTCCCCATCCCCTTTCCCCTTCCCCTCCCATCCCCCTCCTCCTCTCTTCCCCCCTCCCCCTACCCCCTTCTCCTCCTCCTCCCTTCCTCTTCCTCTCACCTCATCCCCCTTCTCCTCCCTTCCCTTCCCCACCCCCTTCTCCTTCTCCTCCCTTCCTCTTCCTCTCATCTCTTCATCCTTCTCCTCCCCTCTATCCCCCTACCCTCTTCTGCTTCTCC
>NC_051398.1:1053017-1055517 GCF_015228065.2 Penaeus monodon | reverse complement strand
CCGATGAGTGAAAGTGTGGGCCCGATGAGTGAAAATGTGGGCCCGAGAGAAAGAAATAGATAATAATATTGGTTCTCGATCTTTTTCTTCTTTTTCTTCTCCTTCTATGCTTCGTCCTCCTCCTTTTTTTTCTTTTTCTTATGTTTCTACTTCTTTATTTTCTTTTTCTTATGTTTCTACTTCTTTATTTTCTTTTTCGTCCTCTTCCTTATTTTTTCTCCTTTTTCTTCTTCGATTTGTCCCTCTTCCTCCTCCTCTTCTCGTCCACCTCCTTTTCTTCCCTTTCTTATTATTCTCCTTCTTCTTCTTCCTTTTCTCCCTCCTTATTCTCTTATTTTCTTATTTCTCTTCTTCTTCTTCTCTTTCTCCCTCCTCATCCTCTCTTTTTCTTCTCCTTCTTCTTCTAGTCTTCCTCTTCCCTCTCTTCTCTCTTTCTTTCTTCTTCTCCTTCATCTACAGAGAAATAATGATGATGGTGATGCTAATGAACATAATCATAATGACGATAACAGTAGTGATAATAAATACTTAAAATATAAGTAGTAGTATATAAGTATGATAAAATAGTAATAAGTAAGTATATAAGTAATTAAGTATATAAGTAATAATATAAAGTAATAAGTAAGTATATAAGTAATTAAGTATATAAGCAATAATAAGTAAGTAATAGTAAGTATATATTCATAAGTATATATAAGTATATAAGTATAATAAATTAGTAATAAGATAAATAATAAAATATAATAAAAAATGAATAAACGAAGTAAAAGGGATGTTTGTGATAACGATAACAGAAATACTAAAGGTGATAATGGTAACACAATGATAATAATAATGATGATAATGAGAATAATAATAGTAGTAATAATGATGAAAAAAATGATGATGATAATGTTTGATAATGATGATGATGATAATAATGATAATAATAATAATAATAATGATAATAATAATAATAATAATAATAATAATAATAATAATGATAATGATAATGATAATGATAATAATGATAATAATAATAATGATAATGATAATAATAATAATGATGATAATGATAATAAGAATAACAATAATGATAATGATAATAATAACAATAATTATAATAATAATAATAATAATGATAATAATAATTATAATAATAATAACAATAATAATAATAATGATAATAATGATAATAATAATTATTTCTTATCATTATTATTATTGTCATTATTATCATTATTATTATTACTATTATTATAATGATAACAATAATAATAATAAACATGATGATAGTGATAATGATAATGACAATAATAATGATAATGATAATACTAATACTAATACTAATACTAATACTACTAATAATAATAATGATGTTCCATTGCCTAAACCAATACTAGAGTCATGGTAGTGATCTGATTGATTATTAGCAGATCTAGAACTTGTAAAATAATAAATAATAATAATAATAATAATGATAACAATGATAATAGCAGTAGTAATAATCATGATAATAATGATAATGATGACGATGACGATAACAGTAATAATAATAACAACAATAATAATAATAATAATAATAATAATAAATAAGAATAATAATAATAAATAAATAATAATAATAATAATAATATAATAATAATAGTAATGGTAATAATAACAATAATAATAATGATAACAAATAATAATTTTAATAATAATAACAAAAATGATGGAAATAATAATGATGACAATAATAACAATGATACCAAAAATATCAACAACAAAAATAACAAACGCAGGGGAACAATAACAACAAACACAACAACAACAATGACAGCGATAATGCACAAAGATACACCCCTTAAGACCAGTAAAAAATATATATATATATCACAACCGTTTTATAAGTAGTTAAGTGTCCCTGTGTTAACGATAATCTAAATCTTCGAGTGTATCTTTTAGATTAAAAAAAAAAAAAAAAAAAACGAGAAACGTTTCCTTGTCTCTTAACTAATAAGCGACTATCCCCCGGCCTCGTTTATATCAAAAGCTGCCTTGAATTATTGATCACAAGGTCACCCACTTACAAATGTTATCAATTAACTTCTCGAGTCTGCGCGGCAAGTAATTATGCATTCAGCGAAGTCACACACACGGACATTGCTACTTCAGTACAGAATCAATATGCACGGACGCCTTTCCCGTGTCTCATTTGCATATCGGAGTCATTAATTTGGTTATCATTAGTATCCTTATTTAATTGCGATGTTATTCCTATCGCTTTCATCGAAGTCATTAGTATTATTTTGATGTCAAGCGTTCGGAGGTTTCGTGTGTGAGTGACCAGGTGTGTTTGCCGCTCGGGTGTTGGTGTGATGGTGTGTGTGTGTGTGTGAGGGGGGGGGGGGTGAGGGTTCTGTGTGTGTGTGTGTGTGTGTGTGTGTGTGTGTAGGGGGAAGAGGCTTAGTGTTTGTGTGTGTGTGTCTGTGCTTATATTTTCGTATGTATGCCAACTGCGTTTGTTGCTGTGTCTAAG
>NC_051398.1:1028017-1030517 GCF_015228065.2 Penaeus monodon | reverse complement strand
GAGAGAGAGAGAGAAGAGGAGAGAGAGAATAGAGAGAGAGAGAGGAGAGAGAGAGGAGAGGGAGAGAGAGAGAGACTGATAGAGAGACGGAGACAGAAGGAAAGAGTGGGAGACAGAGAACAGAAAGAAAGAGAGAAGACAGAAAAATAATTAAAGAGGGAAAGAAAGAGGGAGAGAGAGAGAGAGAGGGAGAGAGAGAGAGACTGATAGAGAGACGGAGACAGAAGGAAAGAGTGGGAGACAGAGAACAGAAAGAAAGAGAGAAGACAGAAAAATAATTAAAGAGGGAAAGAAAGAGAGAAAACGAGAAGAGAGATAGAAAGAAAGAGAAAAGAGAGAAAGAAGGAGCGAACGAAAGAGAAAGAAAAAGAAAAAGAGAAGAGAGTGAAAGAAATAAAGTACGAAAGAGGAAGAGAGAGAGAGAGAGAAAAAAAAAATAGACAATTGACGAAAGAGGAAGAGAAATGAAAAAAAAAAACGAACGAGAAAGAGAGAAAGAGAAAAAGAATAAAGGAGAAACAGAAGAAACGGAAGAAAGACACCAAATTTCGTCCACTTTTGACATATTTGGTTGAATATTTCTCAAGATTAACAACGATTTTATTTCCTCAGTCGCGTTCGAAGATTTTTCTCCTTCCCGAATATTTTTCGCAAATAAATAAGGTTCATCAAGTTTATTTTTCTCTGCTATCAAGTCTATTTGATCACTGATCTATTTATCTATCGTATAACAATATTTATCTATCGTATATCAATATTCATCTATCGTATATCAATATTTGTCTGTCGTATAGCAATGTTTGTCTATCGTATATCATTATCTATCTATCGTATATCAATATTTATCTTTCGTTTATCAATATCAGTTAACAATGTTTTATATATATATATATATATATATATATATATATATATATATATATATATATATATATATATATATCAATATAAGTTTATTTTATATCATTATCTATCTATCCTTTATTAGTGTCTATCTTCGTTATCACTTTCTTTCTGTCTATTAATTTGTATATTTTTTTTATAATAATCTTTGTCTTGTTTTTTTTTTTTTTTTGTATTTTTCTATGTAGATTTTTCGTGTATTTTTTTCGTGTATTTTTCCGTGTATTTTTTCGTGTATTTTTTATGTATTTTTTTTTTATGTATTTTTTTATTTATGTATTTTCTCCATGTATTTTTTTTTATGTATTTTCTTATGTATTTTTTTGTGTAATTTTTTTTTTATGTTTTTTCGTGTATTTGTTTTTGTTTGTTTTTTGTTTGTTTGTTTGTTTGTTTGTTTGTTTTTTTCGACTGCCTTAAAATACGAAAAAAAATCCTAATTAATCTTTATTATATTGTTTTTCTTTTTCTTCTTCTGTATCTTGTCTATTTCTTTATCATCTCCTTTTTCTTTCTTTCTTTTTCTCTTTCTTTATCATCTCTTTCTTTCTTTCTTTCCTCTTCCTTTATCATCTCCTCTTTCACTTGTTGTTTATCATCTTCTTTCTTTTTCTTTTTCTTCTTCTTATTATTATTAAAATTCCTCTTTTTGTTTGTTTGTTTATTTGTATGTTTGTTTTTTCTTTTCTTCGTTTCTTTTCTCTTCGGCCTTTTCTCTTCTTTCTCTTCTTATTCTTCATCTTCGTCTTCTTCATCTTTCTTATCATAATTACTATCATTCGTATTTTTCTTCTCTCCTTTATCTACTACTACTACTATCTCCTCCTCCTCTAATTCTCTCCTCCTTTTTCCCTCTCTTCTTCTTATCTCTTTTCTCTCTTCTCTATTCTCTCCTTTTTTCTTCCTTTTCTTCCTTCTTCTTCTTCGTCTTCCTCACTTTCTTCTTTACTCCTTCTTCCCTCTCTTCCTCTTCTTCCTTTTCTCTTCTTCCTTTCCTCTCCTCCTTCTCCCTTTTCTCTCCTCCTGCTCCCTTTTCTCTCCCCCCTTTTCTCTCTCCCTCCCTTCCTTCCTCCTCCTCCATCTCCCTCCCTTCCTTCCTCTTCCTCCATCATCTCCCTCCCTCCCTTCTTCCTCCTCCATCTCCCTCCCTCCCTTCTTCCTCCTCCATCTCCCTCCCTCCCTCCACCTCCTCCATCTCCCTCCCTTCCTCCACCTCCTCCATCTCCCTCCCTTCCTCCTCCTCCATCTCCCTTTCTTCCTCCTCCTCCATCTCCCTACTATAACACGTGCTTGATCTGAACGCGACAAATACCTGTGCAATCACAAGTGTTTTGATACGAGGCTGATCTCTTCCTAGAAATCGTTACGGATTTAATCTTTCTTATCTCTTGGCCTTATCAGTTCTAACGGGCTCGGTATAGGTCTTATCGGCTCGGGATCTGGTGCTTTTTGATCTCTCTCTCTCTCTCTCTCTCGTTCTCTCTCTCTCTCTCTCTCGTTCTCTCTCTTTCTCTCGTTTTCTCTCTCTCTCTCTCTCTCTCTCTCTCTTGTTTTCTCTCTTTATCTCTCTCTCTCTCTTTCTCTCTCTCTCTCTCGT
>NC_051398.1:1015517-1020517 GCF_015228065.2 Penaeus monodon | reverse complement strand
TAGTAATAGTGATAATATTAATAATCATGAAAATAATAATAACAGCAGTGATTATAATAATAATGATATTAACAATGATGATGATGATGATAATAATAATAACAACAATAATAATACTAACAACAATGATAATAATAATGATAATAATAATAATAATAATATTATTATTATTATTATTATTATTATTATTATTATTATTATTATTATTATCATTATTATTATTATTATTATTATTATTATTATTATTATTATTATTATTATTAAAAACAATAATGACAGTAGTAACAATAATAATAGTAATAATAATATCATCGATATAATCATTATCATCATTATCAAAAACAATAATAATAACAATAACAAAAATAATAACAGTAACAACAATAATAATATCATGAAAAAGTAAATACTCGTCAACTTGCAATCTGCAATCCACACAATAAATCTAACAAACAAACAAACTAACAGACAACGAAATAAAATAAAAAATCTGAACCATTTTAAGAAAGAAAGAAAGAAAAAAAAGCAGATTCACCGATAACCAAATATCCACAAAATTATTACAGTTACAACATATCGTCCCTTTTCTGCAACATTGATTAATTCTGAAAACGAGTGTGTTTGTGTGCTCTCAATCTGCCATTCGCTCGAACTCCGCTTAATTGAATATCTTTTGAAAACTAGTGCGGTATCCGGAAGATTATATCCGGTGCAACGAGTCTTCGTAATATCGGAAATATATATTTTCTTTAATATTAGAGTGAATTTTGTTAGATAGATAGGTACAATTTTTTTTTTTTTTTTTTTTTTTTTTTAATTTTCGTTTTGGTTGTCATTGTTGTTGCTAGCATCGTTATCATATTTTTTTTTTTGTTATTAGTGTCATTCTATTTATTATTACTATCACCCCTTTCATCACATTTTTAATCATCAATATTACTTGTATTATCCCTATGATTATAATCCTTATCATCGCCATCATTAATATCATTAAAATATCTTTGGTTATTATTATTTGATTTGTAATTCATTTTAGTAATAGACGTCATTAATATTACTATTACCGTTATCAATATCAATATAATAATTTTATCATTAGTAGTAGTATTAGCATCATCTTCATACTTACCATAACTATTAGCATCGTCATTACCAATCATTTTGATTAGTTTATTAACAACTGTTATTTCTTCGTTAAAGATACAATGACGATCAAACTGAAAAAACTAAAAGTGTTAATTTTCACACCTTTACTATCAGTAACATCATTGCTAGCACGATTGCTGCTATTCATGCTACTAATAACACTCTAATGATCCTTATTATGCATACATATGTTTCACTCCACATGTGTCACTCCTACATTACGGCAAAAGGATACATATATTATATCTTCTTTGTTTGAATTTCACCGTTAAAAGATATAAAACATGGAAAAAAAACATACGCAAAAAAATCTGGGAAAAAAATCACACCTGACAGCAATAAGTGTCCACGTGTTTCTTCCCTATAATTACATCTATCCTTCTCTTACTCCTCTTCTTCCCCTCCATCTCTTTATCTCCTTACTCTCCCCTCCCCCCCTTTCTTTTTTTTACATACTGATCCCTGACCCACGTTTTACTCTTAATGGCTGTGTCTAATTCGGTAACATCTCTCGCACGTGTGTCGCCTTCGCTCGCTCGCGTTACCATGGCTCTCGTGTTGACGTTTTTGTAAGCGTTCGTATGCGTCTGGATACGTTCGCATTTTTAGGACAGGTGTCGTTCTTTTAGTGCGGGTTTTTGGTAAGTTTTTGTATGTTTTTTTTTTTTTTTTTTTTGGGGGGGGGGGGGTTTCGTTTCGGTTTGTTGTTATTATTATTATTATTATTATTATTATTATTATTATTATTATTATTATCATTATTATTATTATTATTATTATTATTATTATTATTATTATTTTGTGTTCCTGTATGTGATGTTTTTTTCTGATGGTAATTGTGGGTATACCTGTTTACGATTTTTTTTTGGGGGGGGGGGAGGCGGGGGAGGAAATTTAAATTTTCAGGGTATCTTTGCGAACATTTTGACGCTCTAGTTATTTCTCTTTCCCTTCCTCCCTCCCTCTCTTCCTCCCTCTCTCCCTCCTTCCCTCCCTCTCTCCCTCCTTCCCTCCCTCCTTCCTCCTCCCCCTTACCCCTGTCCTACCAGCATAATGACGAAGGAGGGGAAGAAAGAGGAAGAAAAAGAAGAAGAGAGAAGAAGGGGGAAGAACTAGGTAGAATTATCCTCCATCTTCCTCTCCTCGTTATCATCGTCCTCCTCCTCCTCCTCCTCCTCCTCCCCTCCCCTCCCCTCCACCCCTCCTTCCCTCCACCCCTCCCTTCCTATCTCTCCTCCTCCCCTCCTCCTTCCCTCCTTCCCTCCCCTCCTCCTCCCCTCCTTCCCTCCCCTCCTCCTCCCCTCCTTCCCTCCTTTCCTATCTCTCCTCCTCTCCTCCTCCCCCCTCCTCCCCTCCTCCTCGCCCCCTGTCTTTGTTTTCCCCCGTTGTGTGCCTCGGCGTCGCCCAGCGGGGGGTGGAGGGACCCGAGGAAACCCGATGCGTCCGTACTAAGGGCGCCGGCGACGTTGTGGCGGGGGGGGGGGGGGGGCGCGAGGGCGTGAGGGCGTGAGGGTCTCAGGATCTCTCGGGCGGAAGTGCAGGAATGTGCCACCCGCCTTCCCCTCCTTTCCTATCTCTCTCTCTCTCTCTCTCTCTCTCTCTCTCTCTCTCTCTCTGTCTCGGTCTGTGTCTGTCTTGGATTCGCTCTCGCTCTCTCTCTCTCTTGGATTCGCTCTCGCTCTCGCTCTCTCTCTCTCTCTCTCTCTCTCTCTCTCTCTCTCTCTCTCTCTCTCTCTCTCTCTCTCTCTCTCTCTCTCTCTCTCTCTCTCTCTCTCTCTCCTTTCTTCGCTCTGTCTCCCTTTCCTCTCCTTTCCTGCCCCTCTCCTTCCCTCCCTTCCTTCTCTCCCTCCCATCCTCCTTCCCTCCCATCCTACCTCCCTCCCTCCCATCCTTCCCTCCTTCTCATCTTCACTCCCTCCTTCCCTCCCCTCCCTCCCTCCCTCCCTCCCACCTTCCCACCTTCCCTCCCTTCCCTCCCATCCTCCCTCCCTCCCTCCTTCCCTCCCTCCCTCGCCATGGATGCTGACACCCAGACGCCAGTGTTTTTATCCCTTCGTGGGGGACTGAGCTAGAAAATTGCACTATACATGTGTGTGTCTCTCAGGAAACCTCGGGAAGTGACTGCGGAAAGACTTGAGAAATAGGGTTAAGGTTTTAAGGTTTAAAGGTTTGAGCTAAGGTTTAGGGTTTGAGTTAAGGGTTTAAGGTTTAGGGTTTGAGCTAAGGTTTAGGGTTTAATTTAAGGTTAAGGTTTAAGGGTTTACGGTTTGAGTTGAGGTTTAAAGTTTGAGGTTGGGATAAGGTTTAAGGTTTGAGGGTGAGTTAAGTTTAGGGTTTGAGGTCTTGAGTTAAGTTTAAAAGTTTGAGATAAGGTTTAAGAATCGAGCTTAATGTTTAAGGTTTGAGATTCGAGTTAAGGTTCAAGGTTTAAGGTTCGAGTTAAGGTTCAAGGTTTGATTCAAGGTTCAAGGTTCGATCTTAAGATTTAAGGTTTGAGTTTTGAAGTCTGAGCTAAACCTTTAGATTTTAGGATGCCGTTTGAATTACAGGTTAAGGTTTTATTCAAAATTAAAACTTTTTTTTTCTCTCTCACTCTTCTACATGTATACGTATGTGTGACTTAAAAAAGTGAAAGAGGTAAGTGAGGGACTGAAATAAAGTATAGGGAAAGAAACTGATAACTTAAAGAAAAGACAAAAAAGATAATAATGAAAAAATAATAATAATAGATAAATAAATAAATTAATAAATAAATAAAGACTGAAAAAAACGGGAAATGGAGGAAACCAAAAATATGAAACAGTAACTAATGGAATAAAAAGAAATACAAAGGAAACAGGAAGATTTGACTGAAGAAATGAAAAATGACTGAAAGAGAAGGGGGGGGAAAGAGGAGGTGAGTGAAGAACTGAAAAAGTGACTGAAAGATACAGGAAAGGGAAGAAAGAGTGACTGAGAGACACAAGAAGAAGGCGGGATAACTGAAGAACCGGAAATATGACTGAAGAACTTGAAAAGATGACTGAAGGACCAAAAATATGACTGAAAAACTTGAAAAGATGACTGAAGAACCGGAAATATGACTGAAGAACTTGAAAAGATGACTGAAGAACTTAAAAAGATGACTGAAGGACCAAAAATATGACTGAAAAGAAAAAACGAAAATATAACTGAAAAACGAAAATATGACTGAAGAAACGAGAGGATGACTGAAAAAACGAGATGACAGAAAAAAAACGAAAATATGACTGAAAAAAAACGAAAATATATATAGCTGAGAGACAGAAATAAGGGCACACAGACTACCGGGTTGTAATGACATGAGGGGCCGTTTAAGGGAGACATGACCACTCATTTCTCTCGACTTTATGCCATTTCGTTGACATGAGTGGAGGTGTTAGCGAGGAAAATGTCATTCGCGATAAAAGTTGGAAAATAATGGTTATTGTGGAAGTCTTGATAATGATGATAATAATGATAAGGAAAATAGTGATGATAATAATGATAATGAAGATAATGATGATAATGATGATCATAGAGATGATGATGATAATGAAGATAATGATGATAATGAAGATGAAGGAAGATAATGAAGATAATGAAGATGATGATGATAATGATGATAATGGGTGAATATTGATAGTGGTTTTTAATAATGAGGGAGATGGTAGTGTTAATCACGATCGTTATAAGAATGAAATAATGGTGATGATGATGATAGTAATAATAATAATTGTAGAATCACTGGTATATAATTTTTTAAAATGTTCCCTAAAACAGAATAAGTTACTCTGATATTTAATTATCATCGACAGAGAGACAGAGGCAGAGAGAGAGAGAGAGAGAGAGAGAGA
>NC_051398.1:1008017-1013017 GCF_015228065.2 Penaeus monodon | reverse complement strand
AGAAGTGAGGAGGGATGGGGATATGGACGTGGGGGGATGAGGGTGTGGGGAAGAGATACACTTGCTTGCGGTTTAGAAGAGGTTGGGGTGGATAAAGAGGTGTGGGGAAGGGTTACACTTGCTTGCGGGGGAATGGAGGCAGTAGGGGTGGGGTATGACGTTGAATTAGGGGGGTATGGGGAGGAGGAGAAAGGGTAAAAGATGTTGAATGGAAAAGGTAGTGAGGGGTGAAGGGGGGGGGGGCGACAGAGGGTTAAAAGACCTTGAATGGGGAAGAGGGGGGAGGGAGGGGGATATGGAAGAATGCGTGGATATAGTTCGTGATTTGCTATCTCTAATCTATCCCGTATGTCTGATTTATGTGTATATGTAAATGTATAGATCGGCCGATTGATTGACTGATAGACAGATAGAGATACATAGATATATGGATAGACAGGTAGAGTCAAATAAACGTGTGTGAGAGAGAGAGAGAGAGAGAGAGAGAGCATGCGTGCGTGCGTGCATGTGTTTGATATCCATAACATGCAGTCCATAAATACAAGTGCATCTTTATTCATGCATACTTGAGAGCTAAAATGCATATCTTTCAGCGCTCTCTCCTTAACATGCATACCCATATGTGGCTCACTATAAACACACAGATACCAAACATCATTCCTGCATTTTGGCCAAACAAAGCAACCACGGCTTTGAGGATCACTGGTTTTGACCTACATTGTAAAATTTGCGTGTATATATTTTTTGCAAGGTGGGTATAATTGCATGCAAAGTAGGTGGGCTTGTGGGGGGTGGGGAGAGGGGA
Source organism: Penaeus monodon (assembly GCF_015228065.2). Lineage (NCBI taxonomy): Eukaryota > Metazoa > Arthropoda > Malacostraca > Decapoda > Penaeidae > Penaeus > Penaeus monodon. Next base: position 1,012,212 of record NC_051398.1, on the reverse strand, counting down.
GGATTGACTGTGTGTGTATGTGTGTGTGTGTGTGTCTGTATGTGTGTATATAAGTACCTTTACCTATATATATATATATATATATATATATATATATATATATATATATATATATATATATATATATATATATATATATATATATATATATATATATATATATATACATGTATATACACCCCTACACCTATTCGCATGAATAAAAACCGCATCTGTATACACACCTATCGACATACTCTCACATAAAAAAACAAGCCTCCATATGTACATCTTCCCTCTCGTATGCAAGCCGTAACACACCACTCCAAGGTCTCACTTCTCTAGGGAATCTGGGAGTGGGAAATGGGAGTGTCCCTGGCCGGTCCCACACCCAGTCCGGAGACCCAATTAGGGAAAAGGGTCTTTATTTCGGTCAGGTGTCTTCTCGGTGTCCATACTGATGAAAGGAAAAATTCGGTCTTATTGGTTAAGCGTGGGACCGATGGAGGTGTGAGGCAGGTGTGGGTGTGAGTGGGAGGCGACAAGAGCCGAGAGAGAGAGAATGGGAGAGAGAGAGAGAGAGAGAGAGAGAGAGAGAGAGAGAGAGAGAGGAGAGAGAGAGAGAGAGAGAGAGAGAGAGAGAGAGAGAGAGAGAAGGAAAGAGAAAGAGAGAGAGAGAAGGAAAGAGAGAGAAAAAGAGAAAGAGCGAGAGAAGAAGGAGTAGAAGAAGAAAAAGAGAAATAAAGAAAGGCCAATAAAAGTTGATTTACATACGATCAACAAAAAAGAAGCTCCTGTCAGTCGTGGGGAATTTATCAAGAGGTCATGAGAAAATAGTTGGTGGGTCTAAGTCGGAAGCTGAAGACCTTGTGAGAGGGATAGGGAGAGGGGGAAGGAGGGAGAGGGAGAGAGGGAAGGTGGGAGGGAGGGAGAGGGACAGGGGGAGGGAAGAAGAGAGAAGGAGAGAAGGAAGGAGGGCGAGAGGGAGAGAAGGAGAGATATAGAGTTATATAGATAGAGAGAGAGAGAGAGAGAGAGAGAGAGAGAGAGAGAGAGAGAGAGAGAGAAAGACAGAAAGAAAGAAAGAAAGAGAAAAAAGGACTAAAAGAAAGAGAAAGACAAATCGAAAGAGAGAGAGAGAAATAAATCAAGAAAAAAGGAAAAAAAAAACAAAGCAAGAATTGAGGTCCAGGTTCTCATCCCCTCCCCCCCCCCATAATTCATCTTACATCAGGCTTCTGTTCACGCGAGAACCACACCAACAAAAAAGAAAAAAGGGGGGGGAGGGGGGGAAGGGAAGCAAGCAAGCACGCACACGTAAAAGAACAAAAAAATAGTTAAAAAAACATCTGAATAATCACAAAGAATTCGACGCCAGAGGAGATCATGACAGATTGCTGACCGCCGCCGATGTATTAACGGGTCTCTCTCTCTCTCTTTCTCTCTCTCTTTCTCTGTTTCATTCGTATTCTCTTTTTCTTTCTCTTTCTGTTTTTCTAGTTTTCTTTCTCTCTCTCTCCCTCTCTCTTTCTTTCTTTCTTTCTCTGTCTGTCTGTCTCTCTCTCTTTCTCTCCCTCTCTCTCTCTCTCTCTCTCTCTCTCTCTCTCTCTCTCTCTCTCTCTCTCTCTCTCTCTCTCTCTCTCTCTCTCTCTCTCTCTCTCTCTCCCTCTCTCTCCCTCCCTCTCTCTCCCTCCCTCTCTCTCTCCCTCTCTCCATTGCAACTCGACCAGCAACAAAAGGTCCTCCCTCCCTCCCTCGCCCCTCCCTCTCCTCCCACCCTTCCCTCGCCCCTCCCTCTCCCCCTTCCCACGCCCCCCTCCTTCCTTCAGCTAAAGGACTCCCTTCAGGAAAGTCACCTGACCGGCACAGGAGGCATCTTCAACCCGCCGCGAACGTATCATACGGGTTTATCTCGACATTCCTGCATAGTTCGGGCCTGTGTTTCCTCGGTTCTTGAGATAGATTGTCGCCCCGTCTTCCCAGGGTGGCATGATGAAAGGGGGGGAGGGGGGAAAGGGGGGGGTCAGAAGGAGGGGGAGAAGGGTGTGAGGGAAGGAAGGCGGAGGAAGGGGGAGAAGGGCGTGAGAGAAGGGAGGTAGAGGAAGAAGGAAAAGGGTGTGAGGGAAGGGAGGAGAAGGGTGTGAAAGAAGGAGAGTACAGGGAGAGGGAGAAGGGTGTGAGGGTAGGAGAGTACAGGGAGAGGGAAAAGGGTGGATAGAAGGAAGGCAGAAGAAGGGGGATGAATGACATTTATTAAGATTTATTGAGAGAGACAGACAGAGAAGAGAAAAGGAGAGAGAGAGAGAGAGAGAGAGAGAGAGAGACAGAGAGAGAGACAGAGACAGAGAGGAATGACAGATACTGGAAAAGAGTGAGTTAACGATGCAAATGATATGGATGATGCAATCTGTTGCATTAGGGATGGTCGTCGTAACGGTGTTCTGTCAACAGGAGTAACGAATGAGGGAAGTGTTCAGATGTTTCGTGGTAAAACTGATTATATCATTTATATATATATATATATATATATATATATATATATATATATATATATATATATATATATATATATATATACATGTGTGTGTGTGTGTGTGTGTGTGTGTGTGTGTGTGTGTGTGTGTGTGTGTGTGTGTGTGTGTGTGTGTGTCTTTCTATCTACCTATCTATGTGTCTCTGTCTCTCTCTACTCCTTTCTCTCTCTCTCTCTCTCTCTCTCTCTCTCTCTCTCTCTCTCTATCTATCTATCTATCTATCTATCTATCTATCTATATCTATCTATCTATATATATATATATATATATATATATATGTATATATGTATATCTATATATATATATATATATATATATATATATATATATATATATATATATATGTGTGTGTGTGTGTGTGTGTGTGTGTGTGTGTGTGTGTGTGTGTGTGTGTGTGTGTGTGTGTGTACAAAGAAAGAGAAAGAGAGAGAGAGAGATAGGTAGAGAGATAGACAAATACAGATATAAATAGTCAGATATATAAAGACAGATCTAGATATAAATATATATATATATATATATATATATATATATATATATATATATATATAAAGATCTAGATATAAATAAATATAGATAGATACATAGATAGATAGATAGATAGATGAGAAAATTACAACAGAATCGTAGAATGAAATAAAATGCGGTGGCATAATTAACGGGCATTATTAAGCAAGAGCATCATAACATGAAAACTGCAATTAAGTATCATGCTGTGACCACGGCGGCTCAGACATGAACCTACCGTTAAAAGAAGAAGAAGATTAAGCAATCATTCAGTGAATATATGTGCAAGATGTCAAGAAGAATATAACAAGACTAATAAAGACGATGACAATGACAACGATATCGTAGCAACACCACCGGCGACACCATTCATAAAAATGTGTGTGTGTGTGTGCATATATATATATATGATGGATAATATATGTAATTAATATATATAATATATATTATATATATATATATAATATAATATATATATATATATATATATATATATATATAATATATTGATATATATATATATATATATAATAATATATATATATATATATATATATATATATATATTATATATGTACACCACACACACACACACTTTTATGAATGGACTTTCACCGTGTGTTGCTATATATCCATTAATTTATTACATATTTACTTATTTACTTGTATATGATTATATGCATTACTGTACAAAATAACTGTGGATATTTTGTTACTGATTTGTCAATTATATATCTATATATCATTATATATATATATATTATATAATATATTATATGTATATATATATATATATATATATTGATTACTTAATATTATCTGTTAAGCTAAAATCATTAGCGGATCTTAATGAATAAGAACAGGTCATACAAAAGGTATTTTACCTCCTGATACTAATATAAACTTAATTTGCATGGTTAACGTTTTTTTTTTTCTAAAGAAACTGGTAACTTGATATTCTGTTCAGATTTTTCCTGCCTTTTGTAAATGCAGATTTTTCTTCTTCTTCTTCTTCTTCTTCTTCTTCATCTTCTTCCTCTTCTTCTCCTTCTTCTTCTTCTTCTTCTCCTTCTTCTCCTTCTTCTTCTTCTTCTTCTCCTTCTTCTTCTTCTTCTTCTTCTCCTTCTTCTTCTTCTTCTCTTCTTCTTCTTCTTCTTCCCTTTTCTTATTCTATT
>NC_051398.1:993017-1000517 GCF_015228065.2 Penaeus monodon | reverse complement strand
AATCTTTTTTTTTTTTTTTTTACTTTTTTTTTCTTATTCTTTTTTACACATGAAGATTATATGTATAAAAAGATGATTGGTATGAAACTAATGGTGCCATGAAATGCGAGGTACACCATGATATGACAAGGGAGGGAGGTTTGATTCATTACAACAAAGGCTATGGTATATATGTCAATAAAATAATAATAATAATAATAATAATTAAGAAAGAGCTTAATCCTATCACTTGGTCGGTTCGCGGTATCACAGAAGTGGTACGAACTGGTACTCGCGGTGGTTCGTGTGACTGCTGGTACTCTCCAATGGTACTTCGAGAGGGGCCGCGACTGCCCCGTGTCACCTGAGATCACGCCCTCCGTTCCGTGCACGAGTCATGCGCACTCGTCGCCGCTGACTTTCACGAGAGCCTCGGCTGACGCTTGCCTCGCTGGCGCTTCCTCTACATCCAGGGCCGCGGCGAGGGCGTCCCGGAGTCTCCCGAGGGCCAGTACTGGGCGGGGGAAGACACGGAGGCGCTGCTGAGGGCGGCGCTGAGGAAGGCGAGGTCTGGCTGCGGCCGGGACTGGGAGTCGCTCTGCTGGTTCTGCTGCAGCTGCTCGAGGGCGCGGAAGTCGAATCTGTAGGCGTAGCGCTTGCCGTGCACCTTTGTCATGAGGTTCCTGTCGTAGTAGTACCTGAGGGCGCGCGAGAGCTTGTCGTAGTTCATGTTAGGTTTGGACTTCCTCTCCCCCCAGCGCCGCGCCACTTCGTCAGGGTCCAGGATCTTGAACTCGCCGGCGGTGCCCTCCCAGGTGATGACGGCGGCGTTGGCGGGGTCTGACAGCAGCTCCAGGAGGAACTGCCACAGCTGGATCTGCCCCGAGCCCTGGGCGGAGAGCTTGACGCACAGAGGACCCAGGATCTCGTAAGGGTCACCCTCGATCTGGTCGTCCTGCCCGTCGGTGTCGGACTCGAAGGTGTCTGGGAACTCGTCCTTGGGGAGGCTAAGGCCGTAGTTCCCGAGGAGGATGTCGAGATGCTGCGCCAGGATGTTGCCCGACGTCTTGCCGACTTTGCGCTGCATCTCGCCGCGGGTCATCTGGCAGAGCTGGCATCCTGGAAGGAGAGAGAAAACCATAAGTCTCAAACATCATAAATAGAAATAATAATAATAATAACAAACAACAAAACACACAACCTGAATTTAATCCTTTCCTTTCCTTTCCAAAATAAAAGAAGAGAAGATATACCACTTTCTTTTACACGAAGAATAGACGCAAAAAAAAAAAACTTTACGGATCCTTACCATCAGAGGGTAGGAGCGCAGGATTGAGTGTCGGGGCCAAGTCAAAGTCCTTTTTAGCCCACGCGACCCACGATTTGATATCCTTCGTTGTCCAAACTCTGGGATCTGGGGAAGAAGAGGAAGTAACGTAAGTAAATGGAGTTTATCGTGATACATAATTATTATTACAGTTATAATGGTAATAATAATGATAGCAGTAGTAGTAGGAGTAGGAGTAGTAACAGTAGTAGTAGTAATTGTAGTAGTAGTAGTAGTAGTAGTAGTAGTGGTAGTTGTTGTAGTAGTAGTAACAGTAGTAGTAGTAGTAGTAACGGAAGTAGTAGTAATAGGAAAACCAACCATGATATCACTCGCCACCACAAAGCACCGACGCTAAGTTTCTGATGATGCAACACCTCAGTGGGGAGAGAAAAACACTGGTAAGTCCCCTCAAGAGCTCATATCCCCTCCCCCCTCTCCACACCCCCTCTATCTCCACCATCAACCTCCCCTCCCCTCCCCTCCAGATCCTCTCACTCTCTCCCTTTCCTCTCTCCCTCCCTCCCTCTCCTTCCTTTCCCCTCCCTCCCCCTCTCTCCGTCATAAACCCCTCTCCCTCTCTCCCCATCCTTTCACCCTTCCCCCCCTCCCTTCCTTACCCTTACCCTCTTCTCTCCCTCCCTCCCCCCTTCCCTCCCCTCCCTCCTGGCTCGTCTTGGCAGCTGGCAACTCTTCCCTTCGCTTCACTTCCTCCCGTGTCAGCTGGTTCGGGGAATCCCCTTCCCCGAGCCAAGTGGTTCACTTTACTTGGTAATCGTTTGTATTTTGAACTCGTGAGATGCACTTCCTCGTAAAGGCTTCTTTCTTTTTAATTATATTCTCTCTCTCTCTCCTTTTTTATATAATGTTTTGTGTGTCACAATACTGTGCAGAAGAAGTCTTGTTTAAATGTGTGATTTTGGATTCGAGAGGCGTTCGGTTCTCAGAAATGTTTTAGCCTTGAAAGTAAACAAACAAATGGAGTTGGCAAGAGATTCGGGTGATGTCTGTTGGTTCTTGTGTGTGCGTGTGTGTGTGTGTGTGTGTGTGTGTGTGTGTGTGTGTGTGTGTGTGTGTGTGTGTGTGTGTGTGTGTGTGTGTGTGTGTGTGTGTGTGTGTGTGTGTGTGTGTGTGTGTGTGTGTGTGTGTGTGTGATAGTGCGAGGGCATAAATGTAAGTGTGTAAGATGTATCAGTTGTGTAACTGTGCGTTTGTGTGTGTGAGTACGTATGTAAGTGCTTGTAAGTATGGAAGTATGCGTGGGTTTTGAACACCCACCCCTTGAAACCCAAACACAAAAAGATAACATTTACCGTTATATCGCAACTCTTTCCTACTGTCCACGTAAGTCCTACATGATCTTATCGGAAGTTACGACTGATAAGAAACAATTTCCAGGAACTAGAACCCAGTTTATCGACCTTATCACCCACTCTCCTCAGATAAAGAAAGAGAAAAAAAAACACACATGAAGATAGAGTGAAACGTTGAAAAAAAGAAGGAAAGATTTAGTTCCAATAAATGCAAATTATCTTGACGCTGATGGGATTTTTTCGATGTAATAGTTTCCGAAAGATATTGCATTACTTCTAAGAACGTAGTGGGACTTTCCGTAGCGGTCGTGTCTCGGCTCAGGAGATTATGAGAGAGAGAGAGAGAGAGAGAGAGAGAGAGAGAGAGAGAGAGAGAGAGAGAGAGAGAGGAGAGAGAGAGAGAGAGAGAGAGTGAGAGAGTGAAGAGAGAGAGAGAGAGAGAGAGAGAGAGAGAGAGAGAAGAGAGAGAGAGAGAGAGAGAGAGAGAGAGAGAGAGAGAGAGGCAGGCAAAAAACTACACCCCTCCATCCATCCGCCTTGTCGGACAGCTAGACAGACATGCAGACAGAGCGAGAGAGAGAGAGAGGGGGGGGGAGGAGAGAACAGGGCAAGCACAGACCAGGAAGGTGTCCGCATGCCGCCACTGCCGCACCCACGGAATGAATGAAAGAGGTGACCTGAGGGGCTGAGGGTGCGTCGCTAGAAAATGACAGGCTGCAGTTACCCATTAAATAATCGCGTTTTCTTTTCGCTCGCCTGGCCTGTTCTTCCAAAAGGGTTCAGTGTATATCCTCGTTTTTCCCTTTTTTCTCTTTCTCTCTTTTCTCCTTTGTGGTTTTCCTCTTTCTTTTTAATGTGGTTGGGTCTTTACGTTAAAGAAGGGTGTGTGGTTGTTCATTCGTGATTGGGTGTGTTCTCTGTTTCCTCTAAGTATAGTAGTTGTTTGTCGAAAGAAAATGCTAAGGGTATTAAAATGTTCGAAAGTTTTCTGAACGATTCGCACGCGAGAGAGTCGAGAGGATGTGGTAACTTCAACATAATATGTTTCTCTCTCTCTCTCTCTCTCTCTCTCTCTCTCTCTCTCTCTCTCTCTCTCTCTCTCTCTCTCTCTCTCTCTCTCTCTCTCTCTCTCTCTCTCTCTCTCTCTCTCTCTCTCTCTCTCTCCGTCTGGCGATTCTCATTACATTCTCACTTCATTATGGTGATTGGTGTTTATCCGAGACCCACTTCTGCCTCGGGTGTCCACCTCCCCCTCCCTCCTCCCTCTCTCCCTTCCTCCGTCCCTCCCTCCCTCCCTCCCTCCCTCCCTCCCTCTCTCCCTCTTCCTCCCCCTCCCTCCTCCTCCTCATCATCATCGCCTCCTCCTCCTCCTCCTCCTCCCCTGCTGATCTTTCCCGCTGTGCATGTCTACGGGTAATTACCACCTTCGCCTCTTCACATTATACGGCTGGAACTTGACCGTCCTCACATCCTGGTCTTTTGAGGAGGGAGGGAGGGAGGGAAGGGGAGGGAAGGGGAGGGAAGGGGAGGGAAGGGAAGGGTAGGGGAGGGAGGGAGGGAAGGGAAGGGAAGGGGAGGGGAGGGGAGGGGAAGGGAGGAAGGGAAGGTAGCAGGTGCCCAGGATAAGAAGGAAGGAGAAGTAGGAGGATAAGGAGACGGAGAGGGATAAGAAGAAGGGGGTGGGAAAAAAAAGAAGAGGAGGAGGAGGAGAAATAGGAAAATGATGGGGGGGGAGGGATTAAAAAGGGAGGAGAAGGTAGAAGGCATAAAGAGAAACAAGAAGAATGAGGGGGAGACGTAAAAAGGTGGAGAGAGAACAAGGAGAAAGAGGCGGCGACGCAAGAAGGATAAAAGTGAGCGAAGGGAAATGATTAAGTATTCAAGGCCTCTGGGAAGACGAACGAAACGCAATTACTCTCTCCCCTTTTATCATCATCGTCCCTCTTACGTTAGCAAAGTGTTACGTCCCTCCTTCTGGCGGAGGAGGGAGGGAGGGAGAGGAGGGAGAGAAGGAGGGAGGGAGAGGAGGAAGAGAGGGAGGGAAAGAGGGAGAGAGGGAGGGAAAGAGGGAGAGAGGGAGGGAAAGTGGTAGGGAAGGATAGGAAAAAAGGGAAGGGAGGGAGAGAAGTGGGTAGGGGAGAGAGGAAGAGAGGGAGAGAGGGAAGGGAAAGAGGCGGGGTGCATGGGTCATCTAAACTGCAACGGACAAGGTTTTATTGAAGAGCTTTTCAACTAATTTGTACTCTGGCTTGTGATGGAAAACCTCGTGCTGCAATCTAATGACATTGCATTTCTCGAGCGCAACACGTACTTAAAGAGAGGAGGACCCAGCAATCTCTCCTTGAAGACGCCGCTGTAAACTCCCTCGGAAGTGTGTGTGATTGAGGTAGAAAATGGTAATTAGGGTCCTTTAGAGAGAGAGAGAGAGAGAGAGAGAGAGAGAGAGAGAGAGAGAGAGAGAGAGAGAGAGAGAGAGAGAGAGAGAGAGAGGGGGGGGGAGAGGAAGAGAGAGAGGGAAGGGTAGGAAAGGGTAGGGAGGAGAGAGTGGATAGAGGGGGAAGATGGAGAGAGTGGATAGAGGAAGAGAGAGAAGGAGAAAGATAAGGAGAGAGAGAGAAAAAGAAAAAGAGAGAGAGACAAGAAGGGAAAAAAATAATAAGAAACAGTAGAAATACCTAGAGAGAGAGAAAAAAAACAGAGAAGGAGAGAGAAAGAGAAAAGAGGGATTACGTGTCGTACCCAAACGAAGAGAGAAAGAGAGTTTGACGCTTCAAATCACGCCAGAGAGACCGGATGCTTGGGTGCAGGTGAGGAAGGGAAGCTCGTGTTTGTGTTTGTCCCTCGTGCGTTTGTTTGTTGTTTGTGATGGTTGTTTATCCACGTGGTGTGTGGGTAGTTTGTGCCCCCCTTTTTTTTCTTGTTTTTCTTTTCTAAATCGTTGTTTTCTAAGCCGTTGTTGTGGTTAATGGTCTTGATACGAAAGTTGGACCGTGGAATGTCGTAAGCTTCGAAAGTGGCCTCGTGTTATAATGTTTTTCCTATGTCGGTCTCTCGGGGTTTACATGAGCGGAAATGTGAGTGTTGGGTATTTACACCCGCCTTTTGGGTCATCCGGAAGGGGCGTGTGTAAACAAGACCAAGACCAAAAAAAAAAGAATAAGAGAGAGAGAGAGAAAGAGAAAGAAAGAACACACCAAAGATAACATGGAAATGGAAATGGAAAAAAGGGACTGACACAGAAATGGACATAACTTCTTTTTTTCAACTCACCGGAAGGCACTGAGAACTGCTTTGCGTCCTCGTCCTGGGACTGCTGTGGCTCGTAGCTGCTGGAGGCGGCGCTGCTGTAGGAGGAGTCGTAGGAGGGCTCGACGTAGGGGGAGGCATAGCCAGCTGCAGGGGAGCCGTAGCTGGTGTCCAGCCGCTCGTAGCTGGTGTCGAAGCTGGTGTTCACTGTGTCGTACAGGTTGTTTTGGCTGTCGAAGGCCGCGGGGCCGTAGTTGTTGAGTGTGTTGGCGGCGGAGGTGATGAAGGTGGCCTCCATGTCGAGGTCGAGCGCGGGCGTGGTGCGGGACGGCGGTCTGAGCGGGGCCGGAGATCCCCCCGTGTTGCGGCTCATGGGTGAGGCCTGCCCGACGCTGCACGAGCTGCTGTAGCCCGACTCGCCTCCGGGAGACAGCAGGCCGTATTCGCCGAACGGCACGTCCAGGTAGGTCTTCGTGTATCCCACCTGCTGAGGCGTGTCGAACATCTGATACTGTGGCTGCTGCTGGAACTGCTGAGGCTGCGGCTGCTTCTCCTGCTGCCCGCCGAAGATCTGCGGGCTGAACGCCTTGTCGAGCCCCGGCGTGACCAGCGAGTGAAGGTCCAAAAAGGTTGAGTCTGCACTCCAAGCCATGGCTGCTCACATGCACGCTCACTATGTGTGCAATGTCCGGCGGAGCAGGGGTGGCGGAGTCTCCAGGGAGGCGGAGAGGGAGCTGCGGCTGGCGCGTGCGGGTGCGTGGCGCGCGGCCGAGGTAGTGTGCGGCGAACGCTGGCGGAGCGGGGGTCGGCCGCTGCTGCTCCGCGCGGCCTGAGTCACTCGCGCGCTGACTCACTCTTACCCAGAAGTCTGCGGTGCGGGTCTTCGCTCTCGCTCTCGGGCCCGGCCAGCGAGGAGAGACTCTGCTATTTTCCCCGACGGCGCGCTTCTGCTGCGAGTGGCACGATGAAGTGCCTCTTGGAACAAGATCGGCTGCGGGAGAACGCGTTGGATTCAACTTCGCTCCGAAGACGAGTGAAAGGCGCCGGACAGAGCGAGTTGAACAAACAAACAAACACACGCGGAGCGCGGGAGTTGGCGCTGAAACGGGCGGGCTCTCGCGGTCAACACACGCACAAACAAACACAGGCGGCTAGCACTCACTAAGCAAGCGAGTACCGGGGGCGCGTCCTTATTGGTTGGCGGCGTACGTGGTTCTGAGCTATCAGGGCGTCGCGCGGGTCTTTTTATAGGAGCGTGCGAGCCGATACTTGGTAACCCATTCCGTAATCAACGTTGCCAACACGTGGACAGGTGGCGTAGGGGGCGTACCAAGTGGGGGGGTGAGCGGGGGGGTGAAGACTACATCATACCCCCTCCCCCACTTGGTTCCTCGATCTGTCTGTTTACTGCTGATGTCAAGGGGGAGGATGGGCGGTGCTTGGGTGGGCGGGGAGGGGAGGGAGTTGCAAGGGCGTGCACTGCAACCTGTTGATCTCAAGTTGAGAACACCGCCCTCTTGGCTCCTTATATGCAACATTCTGCCCTTATACTGTCATTCTCAGTTGCTCGTGAAGATACTAGTCTACGTTGATGAAGTTAAATACACTGTACGATACAGTATCTCTTTGCAGAGT
>NC_051398.1:978017-983017 GCF_015228065.2 Penaeus monodon | reverse complement strand
CATCTTCCCACTTCCCTCTCCCCCTACCTCCTCCCCCTTTATCTCCCTCCCACTTCCTTCTCCCTCACCCTACCTCCTCCCTCTCCCTCCACTCTCCCACTCCTTCCTCTTCCTCCTCCCTCTCCCTCCCCTCCCCCACTCCTCCCTCTTCCTCCTCCCTCTCCCTCCCCTTCCCCCTCCTCCCTCTTCCTCCTCCTCCCCCCCCTAGTCACACTTCTCCACCCTGAGGGCATCTCCCACGCTCGTGCTCGAAATGCGTCACCGGAAGCTGCGCATTGACTGAAGAAGGACTGTTAAGACTCCTTTACCCCCCCCCCTTCCACCCCCCTCATCAACTCGCCCCTCCCCCCTTCCCTTCCTTCTCCACCCCCTCCCCCCTTCCCCTCATTAACGCATCCCCCTCCCCCCCCTTCTCCCTCATCACCCCCTCCCCCTCCCTCTTCCTCATCAACCCCCTCCCCCTCCTCTCCCTCATCACCCCCCCCCTCCCCTCTCCCTCATCACCCCTCCCCCTCCCTCTCCCTCATCACCCCTCCCCTCCCTCTCCCTCATCACCCCCTCCCCTCCTTCTCCTCATCACCCCCCTCCCCCTCCCTCTCCCTCATCACCCCTCCCCCTCCCCCTCCCTCATCACCCTCTCCCTCCCCCTCCTTCTCCCTCATCACCCCCTCCCCTCCTTCTCCCTCATCACCCCCCTCCCCCTCCTTCTCCCTCATCACCCCTCCCCCTCCTTCTCCCTCATCACCCCCTCCCCTCCTTCTCCCTCATCACCCCCCTCCCCCTCCTTCCCCTTCATCACCCCCCCCTCCCTCTCCCTCATCACCCCCTCCCCCTTCCTTCTCCCTCATCACCCCCTCCTTCTCCCTCATCACCCCCTCCCCCTCCCTCTCCCTCATCACCCCCCTCCCCCTCCTTCTCCCTCATCACCCCCTCCCCCTCTCCCATCTCCCCCTTCCTTCCTCCTTCCTTTTCTTTTTTTCGATTCATCTCTCTCTGTCTATCTATCTATTTTTCTGTCTATTTATCTATCTGTCTCTCTCTCTCTCTCTCTCTATCTATCTATCTATCCATCTATCTGTCTATCTATCTATTCATCTGTCTAGCAAATTATATTCTATCTATCTATCTGTCTATCTATTTATCTATTTATCTATCAATCTATCTATCTGCCTAGGAAATTATATTATATTTATCTATCTATCTATCTATCCATCTATCAATATGTTTATCGATCTATCGTCTACTTGCACGTATATGTAACCCTTCTACATGTCTATCTATCTACATGTCTATCTATCTGTGTCCATCTTCGTCTATCTGTCTTTCTATCTATCTATCACATCTATCTATCAACCTTTCTATCTATCTATCACATTTTATTTACGCATCTTATTCTTCACAGCGATTCTCTCTCTCTCATTTTTTTTTTTTTTTTTTTTATAACCATTTCAAAAGTCTAGTCTACATTTCACTGAATAAAGAATATATGTTAAATCTTAATTCTTATTATTCCGTGTTATAATTTCATTAGTATAATGATAATGATAATGATAATAATAATAGTAATAATAATGATAATGATAACCGTACTAATAGTAATAATTATAATCATTATCATAATAATGATAATAATAATAATAATAATAATAATAATAATAATAATAATAATAAACTGCATTATCAACAAAATTATTCAATTTATGAAGAAAATAGTACTTGGACATAAAATAGGTAAAAAAATCTACGGATATTACCCGCAAGTTTACATAACCTGACGTAACATTTTGTGGAAAATCTTTGGCACTCATTTTTTCGCAAAAATGAACAAAAAAAAATAATTGAAATAATGATATCTACTAAAATGAAAATAATTCCCCGATTTTATACCAACCATATTAGGAGTTTAGTTAATAGTACTTACTAACGCGTGTCATTGACCTCAAGAAGGATGTTAGTTCGAAGAAAATGTTGTGGAGTAATCATTAAGGTAGAAAAGTCACGAATGAAAGTGAGTAATTTTACAACAACTTGAAATCTAATCTTGCTTGGGTGAATGTGTAATTCCGGCGAATTCATAACACTGAAATGCGTCAATGACCTTTCCTGTATCCTGAAGTTATTCGTTCTCATTCACAACCTCTGCTTGTCACTATGTTGTTCTCTGCTTTACTAACGGTGCTTGTAGGCGGAAAACACTATACGATTATGGTGCTGAAAGCGTGAGTATTTTCTCTGTTAGAGAGTTAGATGTAGATATATATATCCCCACGTTTTACATCTTTTAGTATGTAAGTTTTTATAGATAGAATTCTTTGCTAATATTTAGAAAGAAGTAATAAGATTTTTTTAGTGGTCTTTTGATTGTAAGTATTGTAAACATGAATACAAAAGTCTATCATCTCTCTCTCTCTCTCTCTCTCTCTCTCTCTCTCTCTCTCTCTCTCTCTCTCTCTCTCTCTCTCTCTCTCTCTCTCTCTCTCTCTAAAAAGAAAAAGTAATAATAAAAAAAAAAAAAAAAAAAAAAAAAAAAAAAAAAAATATATATATATATATATATATATATATATATATATATATATATATATATATATATATATATATATATATATATATATATATGTGTGTGTGTGTGTGTGTGTGTGTGTGTGTGTGTGTGTGTGTGTGTGTGTGTGTGTGTGTGTGTACACATATGTATATATTTAGATACATATATATTACATCTACAGTTTCTGGAGTAATAACAGAACCCACACACCTTTGTTAAAAGGAAAATTTAAACATATAATTGAGCGACTCCATATGAGTGAAATTAACAATCTATAATTATCTATTGGTAGCTTAATAAGAGTTTAAAAACCATGTTAACTGATCGTTTACATAATCAAAGAAGAGTGTGAATAATCAGTCCATGATAGATCACAAACATGCATAACAAGATACATTTTCAGAAGAGACAATTTTCCTATCAAAGCATAAAAGTGATAGATATTTGTTGTTGTTGTAGTTGTGTGTGTGTGTGTGTGTGTGTGTGTGTGTGTGTGTGTGTTTTGTGTGTGTGTGTGTGTGTGTGTGTGTGTGTGTGTGTGTGTGTGTGTGTGTGTGTGTGTGTGTGTGTGTGTGTGTGTGTGTGTGTGTGTGTGTGTGTGTGTGTGTGTGTGTGTGTGTTGGGCATCTGATGAATGCATATATCTGAATGCTACGCAAATGGTTCACTATGTCTAAAGCTGTGTAAGTGTTGCAAACATAACGTTTTGCAATCAAACGACACTAGGAAAGTTCACCGCTGCCGCTGGTTGAATCTGTCTGTCATCTTGGTTCATAGCTTTCAAAGGCCAAACACGCTGAATATACAGACACGTTCCTGGCTATGAATTACCTATTGTATTTTGATGTGACTCGCAAAGTTCTTAGGACATAAGATATATCGAGAGGAGTAAAAAATACATATAAGTGTATATTGGCTTTAACGTTCATCGTGTATACGAACATAATTTTGCTATGTATGTTGTATCCATGTAGTGCATCAGTGATAAATTAACGGCTTACCTAATTATTCCCTCGCCTTAAAAAATACTAAAGTACAAGCGGGCAGCCTAACGACCCCCTTAGGCTTGCTGAACCACCTGTAAGACACTCAGGTGACAGGTGAGCCTTGAAGAAAACAGAGGCCAGGTGAGTGAGGCTCCGTCACGCAATAAACGTCCTGCTCAACCTTTTGTGTTTTTTTGTTTTTTTTTTCACGGGATTCTTGGCTTAAGAGATTTTCCACGGCATAGAATGTGGTAGATAAGTTATGATATATATATTTGTGGACTGTGGGGCCTATAAAAGGATTTTAATTGATCGTGGAAATAGACTTTTACCATAAGGATGTGTCCGAAAACTCATCCAAATTACAACCATAATGTGGCCCAGATAATGACATGTACCTTCTTTAACATGACAAGTTCTTTATATATATTTTTATAAACTTCTGGTCATTAATGAACAGCATAATGATCATTACACTGAGTAGCTTGCAAAGATTAACATACGGCCTGCACGGTGTGAAACGATCTTCTACAGTGACGTTTTTCTCAAACTACAATGATAATTATACACAGACTAAGTTGGAAATATTACTTGGATCTTGGTGGCTATAGAACCCCCATAATAACTTATTATTAAGGCATTCATTTAACATTGCACATACACGACCAGCACTGTGAAGATGGAGGTGCTGATCACTAATGGAGACGATCTACACTAAGTTTTAACATAGGGATAACGTAGATTTCTTGTTTTTCTCTCTCGTCGGAATCCTCCTCGCTTCCCGCTACCATCAGCGAGCTACGATTCCTGAAAGGGATATATACACGACACACATAATTAACTGTCCTTTTCTTTGCTTTTATTTTAGCGTTTATGTGGTTTTATTTTTGCATGTGTAGTAGGACCAGTGTGATTTCTCGGCCCACTGGATCACTATATGCATACCCTTCACGAATCGGTATCTCTAAACATGATCAGGCAGACGGAGTAAATGAGGCAATATACAACAATGATAATTAATAATGATGATCTAGTTGGATTCCATTTGTTACAATGGATATTCTTGCTGTGACATACTGTTTGTTTCACTTTGCTTCTTAATGACCCCCTGTGTGCAAGGAATGGCCGGGGTTAACATCCACTGGCGAGGAGGGATTTGAACGCAGGTCAGCAAGATTGCTAGACGAGATCGCTAAACCGCTGCACCACACAGCACACGACAAGGAATTTTAAACACACGAATTTCAGACTATCTCTCGCCAATATCCCAAAGATTCTCACCAGATCTCAACCCCTAACATATTACCCCAGAATCCACAACACTAATGCATCAGATATTCGTACAATCACAACTATTACACCTCACACCCTTACGCCATCACCCCCAATCAAGCACATCCTTTGAGACTGAAACATAGCCAGGAGTTAGCATAGGTTGGACAGCCTTCCGCAGATATATTTGTATAGGA
>NC_051398.1:968017-970517 GCF_015228065.2 Penaeus monodon | reverse complement strand
TTCATAATTGCAAAAAAACTATTATTGTTGCCGTTCATTTCTGGGCTAATATCACTTTTGTTAATGTTCTTTTCTTCCTTTCATTGATAAATTGTTTACAGTAGAATCAAATATTGTATTGGATTTTATTTTGGTAATGGGTATGTTTTTTTTTAGTATGTTTACGTCTGTTTCATTGGGTTGTATTGTTTGTTTGAATGTCTGTCGTTATGTTGTCGTATGTTTTGTCTGTGTTGTGCGTGTAGTATTGTATTTGTTTGTGTGGTGTTGTGTGTGTGTTGTTTGTATTTGTTTTGGTATGTGTGTGTGCGTTATGTTGTATGTGTGTGATTTTTGCGTTTTTGTCATGTATGTTGTGTTTGTGCGTATGTGTTTGTATGTGTGTATGATAACAGTGAAAAGAAAAATACATTAAAACAAATAATGCTAATAACTATAGTAATAACAATACATAAACGGTAATCCCATAATACCATTCGTTATCATTTTTCAAAATTCTTATCAATACTACAAGGACGATTATCACAATCATTATCCATAATGTTATTAATCTTTCCTGTTACCTTCCATACCTCATTTTCCTCACGTTATATTACAGAAAGATATTTCATCACACCAAAAAACAAATAAAGGAGAGGAAGAGGAAGAGGAGAGGGAGGAAGAAGAAGAAGAAAAAGAGAGAAAGGAAAAACGGATAATTCAGAAGTTAAGTGCAGAAAGGGAGAACTTTTCTCATCCTCTGCGAAGTTAACACGAAAGCACAAAACATCGGGTTGGCGGATGTGTGTTATTACGTGGCACCCGTCATCCACCTTTTCTTCCAGTTCGTGTTCTTAGTCTTAGCTTAGTTCTTATTCTTATTCTTATTCTTACTCTTGTTCTTATTCTTATTCCTATTCTTATTCTTATTCCTATTCTTATTCTTATTCTCATTTTTATTCTTATTCTTATTCTTAGTTTTCTTTTTACTTTTCTTTTTCTTCTGATTCTTCTTTCTCTTTTCTTCTGATTCTTCTTTCTCTTTTTCTTCTTTTTTCATTTTCCTATTATTATTGTTATTATTATTATTATTATTATTATTATTATTATTATTATTATTATTATTATCTTTTTCTTCTTCTTCTTTTCTTCTTCTTCCTCTTCTTCTTCCTCCTCCTCTCCTTCTTCTCCTCCTTCTTTTCTACTTCTTCTTCTTCTTCTTCTTCTTCTTCTTCTTCTTCTTCTTCTCCTTCTTCCTCCTCCTCGTCCATGAATTGCCGTAAAGAAATAAAATTCGAAGAGAGAGAAAGAGAGAAAGAGAGAAAGGGAGTAATTAAGAAGAGAAAAATATTTAAAAAAGGAAGAAGAAGGAGAAAGAAAAAAGAGAAAAAAATAGGATAAAAATAGATAAATAAAGAGAGAAAAACAAAAGGAAAGAAAACACGTGTTCTTCAACATCAATAATAAGAATAATAACGGAAGACTATATTAGATAAAAAAAAAAAAAAAAAATCGAAAATCAAAATTATAATAACAACCAGGCCATCCCCATATCCCGCCCCCCACCTCCCCTTCCCCCACCCACAAAATCCTCCCCCCCCCCACTAATCCACACTAAACTAAACCCCACCAAAACCCCCACCAACTACTTCGCCACCCCCATCCCCCCCACCCATTCACTCAAAAAAAAAAATCACCACCTTCTACCCCCACCCCCACCCCCACCAACCCCCATTCCCCCACCAACCCCCACTCCCTCCCCACACCCCATACCCACCCCCACCCCCCACCCAAAAAAAAACCCCGAATTGTTTACCTGACGGAAGTCCGTAATTGCCACGGGCGCGCTGGGCCGCCACCGCAACACGAGTGCGCATGCGCCGGCCCACGCGCGCACTTTCCCACGCTCTGTCTTCCGCGGCGTCTTAAGTATCACCAGGAAATAGTGAAAATGTTCGTCCAAATTGCGCTCGGCTCACCTTCGACACGAGATGGCGGTTAATAATCGCCGAGGAGAAAGGATGAAGAGGAAAAAAAACGATAAGAGAAACATGCTTAAGATATGAATCACGGGAGTTTTAGGAGATACGTACTTATATCTAATAATAATAATAACAACAATAATAATAATGATAATAATAATAATAATAATAATAATAATAATAATAATAATGATAATAACAATAATGATAATAATAAGTAATAATGACATTAATAATAATGATAATAACAATTACACCAACTTTGTGAAATAAACCCATATTTCTTACGTTTTTATTCTACGCATCCACAACAAAAACAACGACTACGAACCTAAAATTAATATTTCCGAAGAATCGCCGGCCCGAGAACTATATTAGCCTCAGGAAATCAGAGGAGAGGAGAGTCACTGCAAATGACCGTCTGGAAGATGAAATAAAAGGCTCAGATAACATGATTAAGCAATGATTGACCTTGAGATGCCGGGTGTGTCTTCCCTCGCGGCTATGGGTCTTGGTAACTGATTCTGCTCTCTCTCTCT
>NC_051398.1:950517-958017 GCF_015228065.2 Penaeus monodon | reverse complement strand
ACTAATAGATACTGTAATACTAAAATGATATGGATGATTTTAGTTTGTTATGAGACTTAAATATGAACGTAATTTTCTTACCAGCGTTGCAAAATTAAGTTTGATATGATATAGGATTATTTGCTATTAAATCGTTATTGTTATTATTATTGCTGTCGTTGTTGTTATTATTATCATTATTATCATTACCATTCTTTTATTTTGTTATCATTTTATGTCATTTTTGTTAATATTTCTATGCGACTACTGTTATTATCATTACGTCATTATTATTATCATTATCATAGTATTATCATAGTTATTGTTATTATCATCATTATCATTATTACCATTATTGTCATATTTATCATAATTGGTATCACCATCATTATATTTATTATCACCTTGATTTGTTTTTATCATCATCATTATTATTATCATTGTCTTAATAATTATCAATATATTTATTATTATTATTATTATTATAATCATCATTACAGTTATCATCTTTATCATTATCCTTTTCGTCATTATTATTGTTATTGTGTGTGTGTGTGTGTGTGTGTGTGTGTGTGTGTGTGTGTGTGTGTGTGTGTGTGTGTGTGTGTGTGTGTGTGTGTGTATGTGTGTGTGTATATTAATTTATCCATACATCTGTCTATTTCTCTACCAACCTACCTACCTACCTACCCATCTATCTATCTACCCATCTATCTATCTATCTATTTATCTCTCCCTCTATCTCTCCATCTCTCTATCCCTCTTCTCCTTCTCTAAGAAATATTTATGTGTTGTCTCATTCCGGTTTTCATTTCCGGCTTACACTTCACATTCCTTAAATATTTCTTCTTCTTCTTCTTCTTCTTCTTCTTCTTCTTCTTTTTCTTCTTCTTCTTCTTCTTCTTATTATTATTATTATTATTATTATTATTATTCTTCTTCTCCTTCTTCTTCTTCTTTTTCTTTTTCTTTTTCTTCTTCTTCTTCTTCTTCTTCTTCTTCTTCTTCTTCTTCTTCATCTTCTTCTTCTCCTTCCTCTTCTTTGGATTTGGGAGGAGGGAGAGGGAAGAAGAAGAAGGAGGAGAGGAGGGAGAGGGGAAGAGAAGGAGGAGGAGAGGAGAGAGAGGGGTAACGAAGACAAGAGATGGGAAAAGGGGAGTAAGAGGGGAGAGGAGAAGAAAGGTAGGAAAAGGAGGGAGAGAGAGGAAGGAGCATTAGAGAGAGGGGGTAAGAAGAAGGAGAAGAGAGAGAGGGGAGGAGAAGAGGGCAGGTAGGAAGAGGAAGAGGGAGGAAGGAGGAAAGGGAGGAGAAAGGGAGATAGGATGAAGGGGGAGAGGGAGAGGAGTAAGAACGAAGGAGAAGGGAAGAATGAGAAGAGGAGAGAGAGGGGGGAAGGAGAAAGGAGATAGGAAGAAGGAAGAGAGAGGGAGGGAAGAAGGAGAGGAGAGAGAGAGAGAGCGAGAGAGAGAGAGAGAGAGAGAGAGAGAGAGAGAGAGAGAGAGAGAGAGAGAAAGAGAGAGGAGAGAGAGAGAGAGAGAGAGAAGGAGAAAAAAGATAGGAATAAGGAAGAGAGAGAGAGGGAAGAAGGAGAAAGCAGATAAAAACGAGAAGAGGAGGGAGAGAGGGGGGGGGACCAAGCAGGTAAGTCTCCAGTCTCTTAACTATCCTCAAATAGTTAGCGATTAGCCACGGTGCGTGTAAATTACGAGGCTTTTCGAGCTGTCATTTGTGGTGGGGCGTCGGGTGGGCAACGGTGGGCGGTGGGCGGCCGTGGTGGGTGGTGGTAGTGGGCGGCAGTGATATATATGGTTTTCAGATTTATATATATATTTTCTTTTCTTTTCTTTTCTTTTCTTTTCTTTTCTTTATTCGTCCTTGTGTGTTTCGAAGGGATGGGAAAGGAGGAGGGAGGGAGGGAGGGAAAGGAGGGAAGGGGGGAGGGAGGGAAGGGGGGAGGGAGGGAAGGGGGGAGGGAGGGAAGGGAGGAGGGAGGGAGGGAGATGGGAGGGAGGGAGGGAGGGAGGGAAGGGGGAGGGAGGGGAAGAAGGGTTGAAGGGAAGGATGAGGTAGTGTAAAGGGAGAGGTAGAGGAAGAAAAATATAAGAAAATCAAGTAAGAGAGAGAGAGAGAGAGAGAGAGAGAGAGAGAGAGAGAGAGAGAGAGAGAGAAGAGAAAAAGAGAAAGAGAGAGGAAGAGAAAGAGAGAGAGAAAAAGAGAGAAAAAGAGAGAGAGAGAGAGAGAGAGAGAGAGAGAGAGAGAGACCGAGATAGAACGAGAGAGAGAAAGAGGGACAGAAACACAAGACAGACAGACAGAGCAAACAAACATGCAACAGAATCAACACCACAAAGCGTGCAACACTTAACCCATGAATGACCAATTACAAAATTCACACATGGCGCCGCGGGTAAAAAAAAATAGACCCAGAAAAGTAATGTTGTGGTTATCCTGCCGTTGGAATGTGTCCGTGTGCGTGTGAGTGTCCGTGTCTGTGTCCTTGTGGGTGTGAGTGTCCGTGTGTGTGTCCTTGTGGGTGTGAGTGTCCGTGTGTGTGTGTGTGTGAGTATGCAGACACACAAACACAAACACACACACACACACACACACACACACACACACACACACACACACACACACGCACAAACACAAACACAAACACACACGCACACACACACACACAGGGTATATAGGCCCCTGTGTGTGTGATCCGACCATAGTTATGCCTGAGTTACCGCGGCTTCTTTTGTAACAGCGATAACATCTCAGGTTCGCCCCCAACGTGGTCGACGGGACGGCAGTAGTGGCGTGTTGGGGGCGTGGGGGGTGAGGGGGGGTGATGGTGGGGGTGAGGGGGGAGGGTAAAGAGGGGGGCTAAGGAAGCGGCAGGTGGGATATTATAGGTGGGGGAGGCTGGGGGGGGGAGGAGAGGGGGGAGGAGAAGGGGGAGAAGGGGGGAGGGAGGAGAGGAGGGAGAGGATGATGGAAAAGTGAGAGGGGCATCCTCGATTTTTTTTTTCTTTTTCTTTTTTTTTTTTAGCTGCTGTCAATTGGTGTTTTCTCTCTCTCTTTCTCTCTCACTCTTTCACTCTCTCTCTCTCTCTCTCTTTCTCTCTCTCTTTATATATATATATATATATATATATATATATATATATATATATATATATATGTATATATGTATATATATATATATACATATATTGTTTTTTTTTGCCACCCATTATTTTTTTCTATCACAGTTTTAGCTCCCACATTTTTTTTTTTCATTTCTAAATTAATCTTAATCTTACTCATGGTTAAAATCGAGAAATATTACCGAAAAACATTGGCCATAAAGAATCCATATGTACCTACAATGATGATTAAAAATCCCCTTTACTTACTTAAAGCGCACAAACCCCAAAATAAAATTGTCCCCCCGTAAAAAAGTAAGAAAGGCGGAGAGAAAACGAGATGACGCTGAAGAAGACGAGGAAGAAGAGTTAGAAGAAGATGGAGAAGATGGAGAAGAAGAAGGAGAAGAAGAAGGAGAAGGAGAAGAAGACAAAGAAGAAGAAGATGGAGAAGAAAATGAAGAAGAAAAAAGAAAAGAAAAGATTAGAAGAAGAACAAAAATAAGATTAAGACGAAGAAAACGAAAAAGAAGAAAGAAAGAAAAAGAAAAAAATAGAAACCGGGATGAGAAAAAAATAAATAAAAAAAAGAGAAAAAGAAGACGAAGACGCTAACGAAGATACCCCCCCCCCCCCGCAAAAAAAAAAAATATATATATATATTGTTCCTCAATTACCTTCGTCCTCTCGAACGTTCCCATGACGAGATGAGGAGAAGCCGACAAATTGCGTCCACGTTTTACCTTTTAAACACGTCGGAGACAGCGATTCGATGCGGTTATTTGAAGCGGTTTTTTGAAGCGGTTATTTGCGGTTGATGAGCGGGTCGGCCTCCCGTCCGCTGGCTTACGTTAGGTCTTAATCGTTCGTGTAAATGCGCGGGTGTTTGTTCGGATTAAAGAGTGAATGAGGTAGGTTCGTTGAAGGTTTTTGTTTTTGTTTTGATTTTAGAATTGTATGTATAGTTTTTTTTCCTGTTTTTGTTTTTTTTAGTAATAGATTTGTGGGTGATCGATTGCCAAGGAAGCAAGATGATTGAGACTTTATGAATGTCCTTTGTGTCACCTCCCTCCTCCCCCCCCCTCCAAAAAAAATGCTACGTATCTATTTAGGACTTTAGGACTTTACTGCCTCCCCCCTCCCCCTCCTCCTCTCTCGCCCCCAACCTCGCGCGCGGTCGTGGAAGTTCTCCGTCACAATCCTGCGGTTCCACGACGCTGATAAGTGTAGACCCACCTTCCCCTGTTTCAACGGCTCTCCTGCACGTGGGAAAATTCACCACCGGTTCACAAGCCTGGCTTCTGAGGTGATCCGAGGTCTTTATCGTGGCGCGGGTGCCCGGCGCGAGCGGGTTGGGGGCGCCGGCCTTCCTGCCTCTCGGCCCTCGCGCGCGCGCGCTCGCTCCCTGCCTCTCGCTGTGGAAGAAGTGTGTGTGTGTTCGTGTGTGTGTGTGCGTGTGTGTGTGCGTGTGTGTATGTGTGTGTGTGTGTGTGTGTGTTTGTGTGTGCGTGTGTGTGTGTGTGTGTATGTGTGTGTGTGTGTGTGTGTGTGTGTGTGTGTGTGTGTGTGTGTGTGTGTTTATATGTATGTATGTATGTAAATATATATATTGTATACATATGTGTGTGAGTTTGTGTGTGTGTTTATATGTATGTATGTAAATATATATATTGTATACATATGTGAGTGTGTGTGTTTATATGTATGTATGTATGTAAATGAGGGCGCGGTGGCCGAGTGGTTAGAGCATCGGACGGGGCTTTGCCGACAAATTCTCGTTCGAAAGTTCGAGTCACCGGCCGGAGCGTTGTTCCCTTGGGCAAGGAACTTCACCTCGATTGCCTACCTAGCCGCTGGGTGGGCAAGCCAGCCCACTCTATTTACCAAATAGAGATGGTGACTCGATAAAAACACCGGACGGAAGGCAACGGCAAACCACCGCTCTAAATTGCCAAGAAAATCATGGAAATCCATGATCGCCAATGTCCTTGTGGGACCGGGCACTTGAAAAAAAATGTATGTACCTATATATTGTATACATATGTGTGTGTGTGTGTGTGTTTATATGTATGTATGTATGTAAATATATATATTGTATACATATATGTGTGTGTGTGTGTGTGTGTGTGTTTATATTTATGATTGTATGTATGTAAATAAATATATTGTATACATATGTGTGTGTGTGTGTAAATATATATGTCTATGTATGTGTGTGTATATATGTATATGTATATATATACATATATATATATATATATATATTTATTCATATTTATTTATTTATACTGTATACATATATGTGTCTGTATGTATGTGTGTGTGTTTTCCCCTCTCGTTCTCAGATGCTTACCCCCGATCATGTATCACTACGTCGCCCCATGTTAATGGTGTCGAGGACGGAGATTAAAAGATAAAATAATAATTCCTAGTAATCTTGTGATGCAATATGCAGAAGATAACGATTTTGTTGACGATAGCGGTGTTGACATTAATTATACAACGGAATTAAAGCTATAACATGAAAATCATTTTCACTTACAGCAATAATCACTATGACACTAATAGCGCTGAAAATAATATCAGTCTTGATCAAAATGGCGCTGAAAATTATTTAATAACAGTCAAACTGAAAGAGAAAAAGAACTATTTTTTAGCTTTAATATACTAATAATCATTATTATTATGTAATATATATATGTGTATATATTTATATATATATATATATATATATATATATATATATATATATATTTATATATATATATTATGTGGGCTGCGGTGGCCGAATGGTTAGAGCGTCGGACTCAAGACTGTCACGACGGCAATCTGAGTTCGAGGGTTCGAGTCACCGGCCGGCGCGTTGTTCCCTTGGGCAAGGAAATTCACCTTGATTGCCTACCTAGCCCCTGGGTGGCCAAGCCAGCCCAAGTCAGTGCTGGTCCCAAGCCCGGATAAATAGAGAGAATGATTACCTAAAAGGTAACACCGGCACTCTCCGTGGAAAGGAACTGGGGACCCTACCACGTACTCACTCCAAGAGCATCACAACATGAAAACTGCAATTGAGTATCATGCTGAGACCACGGCGGCTCAGACATGAACCTACCGTTAAAAGAAGAATACTAATAATATACTAATATAATATACAAATATGATATACTAATATAATATAATAATATACTACTAATAATATACTAATAATATACTAATATACTAATATACTAATGTTCTTAGACGTATCATGTCTTATGTACCGGATTGCTTTCACTTTGATCAAACTGCTTCATATTTCAAAAAAAAAAGATGATAATGATAATTTACTGTAAAAAATCAACGTCTGTGTCTGCACACACATACACATATACATATATGTATACACACCCACACATATATACACATATGTATTTATATATATATATATATATATATATATATATATATATATATATATATTTTTTTTTTTTTTTTTTTTTTTTTTTTTTTTTTTTTTTTTTTTTTTTTTTTACTGCAGGAAATCGGCCTCTCTCAAATTAATTATTTAAGAGGTTGTTTGGCAGTTTCACCCTTGCCTGATTGGATGCCCTTCCTGATCAGGTGCACTTAACACCTGTGCCACGGCGGCGACTTCCCCTACGACACCTGCGTTTGACTTCTCGAGGCAATATGGCGTTTTCTCGCCGTGAGATCGGGCTCGAGCCAGCAGTCAGAACGCAGGCATACATACATAGATAAATAGATAGATAGATAGATATGTATTTGCACACACACATACACACATATGTATATGTATATATAAAGATATATATGAATATGTGTGTGTGTGTGTGTGTGTATGTGTATGTATGTGTATGTGTGTGTGTGTGTGTGTGTGTGTGTGTGTGTGTGTGTGTGTGTGTGTGTGTGTGTGTGCACTCACTTTGACTCTAAAAAAAACATTCCTTCCCAAAGAACAGAAACCCACAGATCCACATAGCACTCAACAACAACAAAGCAAAATACAAACAAAACGATAACTTTTTAAACAAAGCAAAACACCCAAACAAAACAACTCGGTAAATAAATCCCACACCAAGTACACAACGACCTGAATATCTCGAAAGTGATGTAAAATGAAGAGAGAGAGAGAAAGAGATTTAAAAAAAAAAAAAAGATAAAAAATAAAATAAAACAAAAAAAAAGGTAAAAAGATTATTTGAATGGACGAGGAAAATCGTCATAGTAAAATGATATCACAAGATGTAACTTCCCAATGTTTTGACGTCAAAGGGAACATCTTATCGGTCTTTTTTTTTTTTTTTTTTTTTTTTTGATAATCTGGTCATTCCCACCTCTTCTCTTATCTCTGATTTTTTCTCACGTAGATGCAGTTGCACTAGACTTTTTTATTATTATTATTTATTATTGT
>NC_051398.1:928017-945517 GCF_015228065.2 Penaeus monodon | reverse complement strand
TCAACTCATAAGTTTGTGCAGAGGTTCTCAAAGTGAGTTCCCGAATCCCAAATCATTTTGAAAGGTCGCGGGATCCTGCAACCCTTCTTCCTACCTCCTCCTTCTCTTCCTCCCTCCTCCTTCGTATCTTCCTTCCTCCTACTTCTTCTCTTCCTTCCTCCTCCTTCTTCGCTTCCTACCTCCTCCTTCTCCCCCTTCCTCTTCCTTCGTATCTTCCTTCCTCTGTATTGCGCCCACTCCTTCCTCTCTATGGTCAAAGCCACTATTTCTCTTTCTACTGGGAAATCCACTCGGGCTTTATCTAGAGAGGGCACTATCAATTGACGTCAAGTGTGAGCTCTCCTGTATCATTACCTGAGTTATACTTTTGATGAACCCACACTATAAAAATACAATAATAATAAGAGGGTTACTGATGATCTAATTTCAGTCTTAGAGGTAACTGAGAGAAGGGTAATATCAAGCAATTGATAATCTTACATTTCTTGATATATTGAATTATAAATCATTAAACTTGTACAAACTAAAAAAAAACTTAATTGACACAGAGGTCCACTTCTCCACTAATGTGTGTAATATAACTGTCCTCATTATGTCTTCCTTCTTGAATCCTTTGTCTGTACAGACTTTCCTCAAATTCCTTCATTTCTTCCCTGTATCAGTTCAGAGGATTCCTAAGGATGGCATCTGCTTTACACTCTGGTGGATCTCTCCAAGGACTTCTCATGGAGCAAACAACAAAAACAGGAAAAACAAAAGACACAAAAAACCCATTCCTAAAAAAAAGAAACATTGGTTCTATTTTAGGAATGATAAAACAATAAAAGATTCAATATAACTAATTTCTTGTAGGAACATAACTACTTTAGACAAACAAACAAATTGCATAGATTCATGCCATTATATACGATCTGAGTAGTTTTATATTTATACATTATATTATATTTATGAAACCCTCATTTTAGCATTGATAGTATTGTTACGCCGACCGCCTCTTCTCTCTGCCACCAACGCAAGCCAGGCTAGGCAGACGGCGTGCTATTCACAGGGTCGTGAACACTGAACAGCTCCAAGAGGCACCAAGCACCACAGCGTCCCAGAACACCACGAGGGGAAATGCCAGGTGGCGAGGCAGGGCACGAAATAAACACAAAATGACAGTCTTTCCTTTATTTACACAAGTTATTTACCCGTACACTTTTCTATAGGCACAATACAGGGGGAAACCAGCATGTCACACTGCACGATACAGCTTATAACAGGGCAACACAAAGTTTATATCGGGTCACAAGGGCACACACGAGGTCTTCACAGGAGCAGCACCCAACTCCCTCTCCTGGCTTGTTCCTCCGCTCCTCCGCTCACAGCCAGCTGCGTCATGTTTGCCCAGGTCCCTTCATGTTAACACATGCCCAGGTCATCCTTTTCATGTTAACAGACGTTTCGCACAGAGACATAGACCCACTGGCGTAGCAGTATTATCCTATTATAAACTTCAGTAACACTTACTCCTTGAATGGGTTTTAAATCCTCAATAATAACAGAGAAACATCTGAATGGTATCCAAGTGCCACGTGTCAGCCACTATCTGTGAAGAAGATATTCTATTTACCCTGGTTTTCCAATTTGTTCTCAAATGATTACTTTGTTATTGTTCTGTAATCTGTAATAGTATTTTATACTTTTATTATTGATATTAGTACAGCTGAATGTTCTTTCTTACTTCTGGTATTTAAAGAATTTTACTAACCTCTTTCGGGCATTTACCAGGCACTTGTTTCGGTTCTCTCTCTCTCTCTCTCTGGTTATGACTATAATATCAGGGTTTAACACTGTATATTCTTAACATTTTAACATCTACTCAGGTCACATATATTACAAGTATATGGTTCGTCTTAATCATACATGGATAATACCGGAACTTAAACGAATTTCTCCAGAAACAAAATTAATACATATTGGTTTCTTCATTAAAATATCCATTATGGAACCTTAATATAATAAGCAACAGTGAAATATAATTGCGTACCCTCTAATTAAAGAGAATGCCTTGTTAGGGGAAACAAAGAAAACTAAACTTTGTAGGGTAAACTCGTATATTTACACTGTTTCCTTATATTAGTGTAATAATATAAACATATATAGCTCCTGATACAAAAATAGTAAAATAAAGTATTATCTTTCTAAGAAAATAAAATATCATCTTTCAAAAAAAAATATATAAGTACTAATTGTCTTACCAGCTAAAGACTAATTAAATGAGGTATACATAAGTAACATATGAGTAAAGACCAAGTGAGGTATACAAAGGGCGTCACAGACGAATTTTTGGGCCATTCTTACTTCGTGTCCTAGTGCTCATTACACCTCCTCATTCTTCTTTTCCTTCCTCCCAATCCTAACACGGCTAGTATTTGTCAGCTGTGATCGACAAGTACTAGAAAGAGAGAGATAGAGAGAGAGAGAGAGACCCGTACATACTTATACGTATGTACGTTCTCTCTCTCTCTCTCTCTCTCTCTCTCTCTCTCTCTCTCTCTCTCTCTCTCTCTCTCTCTCTCTCTCTCTCTCTCCTCTCTCTCTCTCTCTCTCTCTCTCTCTCTCTCTCTCTCTCTCTTTCTCTCTCTCTCTCTCTCTCTCTCTCTCTCTCTCTCTCTCTCTCTCACTGATAAAACGAGGGGAACATTTTTATGTAATGGTAATTGGAAAGATTATAAATAAGCATGAAAATACATGTAACAAATAGCAAAATTATCTTCCACAGAGATATGATGAAAATGACGGACGTCTCCCCTAAAAATATATTTTACGTTTTCTATGAAAAACGTTTTCTTTTTTATATTTTAGGGATTAACTAATCTATATAGTTTGCACTCCGAATTTTGTTTTATCTTCATGCTCATTGGATTTTTTTTATCCATGCTGCCCTTATTCTGCCTCTTAGGCTTATTTCTGTTCCAGTATCTTGGTCGTGGTCCATGTGTGATTATATATATATATATATATATATATATATATATATATATATATATATATATATATATATACGTATATATTTGTTTATTTATTTATTTATTTATTTACTTGTTTATCTATTTACATTAATAATTCATATTGGAGATATTGGAGGTTCTCGAAAAGTATGAGATGGGGAAACTGTGAGGGGGGGAGGGGGAATGGGGAAGGGAAAGGGGAAGGGGGGAGGGTAAAAGGGGGAGGAGAGAGAGGGGAGGGGAATAAGGAAAGGGGGAAGGGGGAGGAGGAGGGAGGGAAGGGGAGGAGGAGGGAGGGAAGGCGGGGAAGGGAGAGGGGAGAGGAGGAGGGAGGGAAGGCGGGGAGGGGGGCGGAGGGAGGAGGGGGAAGGGGAAGGGTGAGGGGGGAGGAGGGTAATCGAAAACATCTTGGTAATAATGATATGGATGATGATTTTGATTATGTTCATGAAAATGATAGATAATATCAATATGAATAACAACAATGATAGTGATGATACCAATAATAATAATAATAATAATAATAATAATAATAATAATAATAATAATAATAATAATAATAATAATAATAATAATAATAATAATAATAATAATAATAATAATAATAATAATAATAATAATAATAATAATGATAATAACAATGTTACGCCGGTCGCCTCGTCTCTCTGCCACCAACACAAGGCAGGCTAGGCAGACGGCGTGCTATACACAGGGTCGTGAACACTGAACAGCTCCAAGAGGCACCGAGCACCACAGCGTCCCAGAACACCAGGAGAGGAACCGCCAAGTCGCGAGGCAGGGCACGAAGTAAACACAAAATGACAGTCTTTCCTTTATTTACATAAGTTATTTACCCGTACACTTTTCTATAGGCTCAATACAGGGGGGAAACCAGCATGTCACACAGCACAATACAGCTTATAACAGGGCAACACAAGGTTTATCTCAGGTCACAAGGGCACACACGAGGTCTTCACAGGAGCAGCACCCAACTGCGTCTCTCTGGCTTGTTCCTCCGCTCCTCCGCTCACAGCCAGCTGCGTCATGTTTGCCCAGGTCCCTTCATGTTAACACATGTTTCGCACAGAGACAAAGACCCACTGGCGTAGCACTATCCCCCCCTATCAAGCAGACGACCCGTCTGCTCTGTCATATCTAAACCTGAAACAAACTACAGAAAATTTAAATAAATTCAGTTCTCAGAAACACAAAACGCGGCTTTCTTCGCTCTCGCTGGGGTCTCTCTGGAGGAGGTGTGGGCGGCGGTAGATTGGCAGTGGCACCCAGAGGGGTATCTCCTGTCCCAAGACCTGGCTCATGGTCACCATTGACGTCTGCTGCATCGCCCTCACCGTCCAAATGCTCGTCCTCATCTCGGTCAGCGTCTGCCACGTCCTCATCGCCGCTACTGGGGCTAACTTCATCTTCTTTTTCACCATGGCCCCAGGAGTAGCTTCCTGGCCTATGGTAACGCCACAGACGGTGCGCCAAGTCCTCGAGGAAGTCAGGCAACAGCCCAACACCAACCAACTCCTTGCTCCCCGACGACTCTTCTGGACGCTCCACTTCCTCACAAGTGCCCAGCTTTGCACCAGCTGGCACCTTCTGGGCCTTATTGGAGAAGTTAGCTACCAACACTGTAACTAACCCCTCCCCTGGTCCAACAAGGCTCTGCCCAACCGCTACGTCATCAGCCAGCTGCAGGTTTTGGATGGGCTCCATGATGCCCTCTACTCCACGTATCACTCTTGATAGTCGACACCGGATTCTAGACTCTGCCCTGGGGGTAAGGTGCAGTCGCTCAGCCGTAACTACCTCTGCACAGCCAACCTCTGGAAGCAAAGGCACATCTTCACCGTGCACCCTCTCCAGCTTCCGTCCAAGGTCGACACACGCCTTACTCTGCATCAGGTAGTCAAGGCCCAGCAAGCAGTGCTCGTCCAGATCGGCCACATACACCGGCAGCCGCTGCACCGTGCTGCCCACGCCAATACGAGCCTCCACTGGCCCCTTGAGCTGCACACAATGCCCCATGACACCACACAGTCTCTGTGGTGTGTCTGGAAGTCGCATAGT
The DNA here is from genome assembly GCF_015228065.2 of Penaeus monodon. Taxonomy (NCBI): domain Eukaryota; kingdom Metazoa; phylum Arthropoda; class Malacostraca; order Decapoda; family Penaeidae; genus Penaeus; species Penaeus monodon. Next base: position 940,448 of record NC_051398.1, on the reverse strand, counting down.
GGCCAACATATCAGGCCGCACTAGGGTCTTCTCAGCCCCAGTGTCCACTGTCAGGCGGCATGGCTTCCCATCTATTGAGCCCTCCACCTGCATCGTGCTGGTTCGACGGCAGCTTACCCAAGTCGGGGCCCGGGAACCGAGGACGGCTGGGTTTCGGCCCCCTTCTCCAGCCTGTCTGAGTTTTCCGCCTGTACCACTTCCTTAGCCTTAGGACATGCACTCGGATGGTGACCATACCTGCCACAGTCCTTGCAGCACTGCTGGAAGGCATCAGAATCCGTCAGGTTGAGAGGACGTGTTCTCCGCTCCCTCCGACACCGACTACGTCTGTGCCCTTCCTCACCGCAGCCCCAATACAAGCCTTGGAAAGTGCTCAGGCTCACCTTCCTCAATGCTACCTTCTCCACTTTAGCCTTCCGGCCCGAGAGGTCATGACGGGGCTGAGCAGCTGGCCCTAGGCCACTGGTTGCCTTCAGGAAGGCCTCGAACTCCAAGGCCCTCGCCAGCGCCACCTGCAGGTCCTCAGGGTGTGCCTGCTTGACGTAGATTTGCAGCTGCTGGTCCTGTAAAGCGTCAACAAAGAAATCACGGGCCAGGACCATGATCATCTCTTCCGCAGCCGCAGGGTACGACCTCCTTACCAGCGCCTCGACATCCTGCGCCAGCTGGGATAGTGTCTCGCCACGCTCACGAGTCCGCTTCTTCAAGTGGGCCCGATATACCTCGGCCTGGTGGTGGTGCCCGAAACGACGTTTCAAAGCCTTCGCCACGCTGGTGTAAGAGGCATGTTGGGATGCCGGCAGATGCCCCAACACTTCCACCGCGTGGCCCCTTAGCACTGTTACCAGCTGCAGGGCCTTCTCTTCCTGGCTCCAGCCCTGGGCAGATGCCAGCATTTCAAATTGGGCGACATATGCCTCCCAGGCTACCTTCCCGTCGTACTCAGCTGGCTTACGCTTCGCAGAATGTCTGGAGGCCGAGGGGCTGCAGGGTGGAGAACGCGTGCCGTGAACTAACACGCCCGGGGGGAGGAAGGGGGTGAGGGAGGCAACGAGGCGGGTTGACCGGGTCCGAGTTTGCCGCCACCTATACCCAAGGGAGCGGTTCCGATGGGTCCCCAGCCTTCTGCAGCGACCACTGGCTGCGACACGACGCTGCGAGGCCCGGGGGTTTCCTGCCACGGACCCCAGGCAGACGCCAGTAAATCTGACACTCTGGCATCTGTTGCCAGAACCTCGTCTGTCTTCTCTGCTTGCAACGTTACAACCTCGTGACGCCGCCTTTCTTCCTTCACTTCCTCCCTCAGGCCCTGAACCTCGCCCTTCAGAGTCTGCACCTCCTCCATCAGTTCACTCTTCATGCTGTTGCAGGCCTTGTCGGTGTACTGCTGAGTTTCCATCTTCACAGATGCAAGATTGCTCTGTAGCACCTCAACAAGTCGGCAGCACTGTTCCTCTGCCTTCCTTGCCTGCATCTCGACGAGATGGTGCGCCTGCTCGTGTGCCCTCTGTGCCTGCTCTTCTGCCCTTTGTGCCATTTCCTCCCTCATACCGGCCAGCATGGCAGTGATCAGGTCCATCTGGCTCGGCTTCACCTTACTCGTGCCTGCCTCAGTCATAGCCTCCTCTCCCTCATGGCTGCCGCCATCTTTGGAGAACATGATAAATCGGCGCTCTCACTGATCAAATATCACAAATCCCACTCCTGACACCATTTGTTACACCGGTCGCCTCGTCTCTCTGCCACCAACACAAGGCAGGCTAGGCAGACGGCGTGCTATCCACAGGGTCGTGAACACTGAACAGCTCCAAGAGGCACCGAGCACCACAGCGTCCCAGAACACCAGGAGAGGAAACGCCAAGTCGCGAGGCAGGGCACGAAGTAAACACAAAATGACAGTCTTTCCTTTATTTACACAAGTTATTTACCCGTACACTTTTCTATAGGCACAATACAGGGGGAAACCAGCATGTCACACAGCACAATACAGCTTATAACAGGGCAACACAAGGTTTATCTCAAGTCACAAGGGCACATACCAGGTCTTCACAGGAGCAGCACCCAACTGCGTCTCTCTTGGCTTGTTCCTCCGCTCCTCCGCTCACAGCCAGCTGCGTCATGTTTGCCCAGGTCCCTTCATGTTAACACATGTTTCGCACAGAGACAAAGACTCACTGGCGTAGCAATAATAATAATAATAATAATAATAATAGTAATAATAATAACAATAACATCAATAGTAATAGTAATATTAATGCCATTACCATCATCACATCAACACCAAAAAACAAACACAAGAACATATTCCCCTTGTTGCTAACATCACCATCAACACCACAGAAACACATCATAATAACATAACAACAAAAAACACAAACGTAATAATATATTCCCCTCACTGTTAGCATCACCATCACATCAACACATCACAAAAAGCACAATAACATCTTCCCCTCCAGTAAGTGTGGGTGTGTCAGTGTAGCCGAGGTAATTGCGTTCCGAGTTGCCTTTGGGAGGTCAGTGTAGCACAGGTCAGTCAGGAAGGAGGTTGCGTTAGTGATGGTTCTCTGTGGTAGTGTTCTGTTACTGAATTCTGTTTGCGTGTGTGTGTGTTTTTTTAAGATAATTTTTCATTCTTCGTTATTCCTTTGTGTGTGTGTGTGTGTGTGTCTGTGTCTGTGTGTTTGTTTGTTTGTGTGTGCGTGTGTGTGTTTGAAGTTTTTATCCTTAATTTTTCATTCTTTCGTTACTTATTTCTTTGTTTTTGGTTGTTGTTCTTTTGTACAAAACTGTTTTGGTAGGTTTGGTTCGGTTGTGTTTATGTTGGTTTTGTTGTGTTTATAATTTATTTCATTTATTTATTTTTATATATTTCCTAATTTGCCATATTTTTCAGGGATATTTTGCTTGAATTTAAAGTTGCTTTCGGTGTTCTGTTTGCATTATGGTGTTTTTTTTTTCTCTCTTTTATTGTATTTGTTATTATCATTACAGTTATTATTGTTATCATTATCCATATTATTAATACTATCATTGTTGTTGATAGCGTTATGAATTCGCTGTTATCACTGTGATTATTATTGTTATTATCAAAAATATTTTATTTGCCACTATCATTTCATTATTGTTGTTGTTATTGTTATTATTGTTATCGCCATCACTATCATCAATAACAACAACAGTATTAGCTTTATCATAGCTATTGTAATAATGTGTCATCATCTATATTATTTTCAGTGTAATTATGGTCATAATTTATATTATTTTTATTCGGGAGTCCTGGAGGCTGAGCGATGCCGTGCACGAGTACGCCCTGCGGCTAGCAACACGCCTCTTTGGTCCTCTATTCCGGCAAGACAGGCGGCCTGATCCAGGCCCGGTCAGGTCAATCGGCTGGTCTCCCTCGGGAGGCTAGGGTCAAGCAGTCATGCTGCTCACACCGTCCTTGCGTGCCGCTGCAAACGGCTAATTGGCTGCCTATATCCACTCATCACCCCTGTTGCTGTTAGACATTGGTTCTAACACTCAGCTTCCCCTTGTTGGACTCCGTGGAGGGTGGGGGCGCGAGTGGATGAAGCACTGCCAAGTACATGGAAAATAAAACTCAAAACCCCCCACAGACAGACGATAATGATGACGACCCGTGCAAGGCCCAGACCACGGCCAGCCACCTGAAGCCTTACGTGCCTCCGGGTGGCAAAAAAAAACCCCGAGCACAGGATGACACTGTCATGCCTGCTGCCAAGATGGTGGACAAGACAGAAAAAACATGTAAGAACATGTCTGTCCACCAGATGGACTCGTGCTGGCCCCTCCAGGCCAGCACCCAGACCAGGTAGGCCTCTAAGCACTCCTCAGACGACCCCACTGACCGAATCAGGAGCACCAGCTGAACCAGCCGAAACAGCTGGTGCCCCCACGAGCAAGCCCCAAAGCCGAAAGGGCGGACCGAAACGACCGAGGCCGGAGACCGACTCTGATGGAGAGTCTGGACCCCCAAGGCGTTTCCCACAGTTTAAAGTTCCAGTCAAACCCGAAGGCTTCGACAATGCCTACCAAATGGTCAGGGCATTGGAGAGCCAACGCAAAATCCGGTTGTCAATCCGGGTTGTGCGAGATCAGGCATGATCATCATGACCAAAGATCAAGCCATCCTTGTTTCCTGCAGGAAACAAAGGAGCTAAAGATGGGAGGAAAGTGAGCCTCTCACACTGAATCCCGAGGAAAAGAGGGTCAAGATGGTGCTACTTGGCTTCTCAGTCTCGTACGATGTGGAGGTGATCGCTTCACACCCACAGGTCGTGGAGGCTTCCCGATTGTCGAAGGGGAAGACTTCAACCAGGCAAGTACTTGTGCTCAAGCTTATTGTGCTTGAGCACAATAAGCACGGGTACATCTGTGGCAGTATTCCTTTACCTGGAGAAGGCTTTTGAATTGGCAAGTCCTCTTGCCATTCAGGAGAGCCTGATCCAAAAAGGAATCAGAGGTAAGCTCTTGGCTTGGATAGGTGACTACTTTAACGAATAGAACAGCCAGAGTCAAATTCCAAGGTCACCTATCACAGCACATGCCACCAGAGAATGGAACGCCACAGGGTGGGGTTCTCAGTCCAGCCCTCTTTAACACATTAATGTCCTGTATCCTCAACATAAACCTCCCAGTGGGGTGCAAGATCATCTCCTAAGCAAACGATCTTGCTATCATCTCCACTGGACCACACTGCCTAAACAAAGCCCAGCGTTGTCTGGACTTGGTATCCGAGGAGTGTTGCAGGACTTGACTAAAGATCTCTGCATCCAAATCCAAAGCCATGGCTCTGAGACAGAGAGTTCAAGGCACAAGTCTGAAAATCCAGGGAATGGACTTGGAGTGGGTTCAGGACTACTTCTACCTTGGGGTAAGGATAGACCGGACCCTCTCCTTCCACAAGGAGGTCCAGCACCTGGTTGACCGAACAAAATCAAGACTGTCTGTCATGAGAGCAATGAGTGGAAGACGCATAGGGGCCAGACACAGAGTACTAAGATCATTCTATGTACATGCTGTCAGGCCCATTGTAGACTATGCCTCCCTCGCTCTGATTGGCATTAAGAGAAAACATAAAGATCAACTGGAGACAGTCCAAAACGAAGCCGCCAGGGTCATTCTGGGTGCCCCAAGGTGGGCGAAGGTCCTCAACCTCCTAGTGGAGGCAAACCTTTTCCCCTTGGCCTTACGAATGGATCTAATGGCAGCACAATTCTTATCAAAGGTCATCCAGGCTCCCAGGAACACAAACCTAAGACATAAAATAGTCAGACGCCTAGAACAAGATAACGAGCTGTTTGCAAACAACTCCTGGCTGTCTCACACAGCTAGGGTGTTAATATGCCACCAGCTCAAAGAACCACCACTGGCCAAGGGCATGGACTCCCCTCACCCTGACTTTGTCGAAGCTCCGCCGTGGGCACAAACCTCGACAGAGTTCTCGGTCATGAGACTGGCAAGCAAAAAGAACGAATATTGTACACCTAGCCTAAAGGCAGAAACCCAGAGGGTCATTGCAACCATCACCCTCCGGCAGCAGAACATATTACACGGAGGATCGGTCGATCCTGACCCACACTGCAGGTCCCGGCTTCGCAGCATGGGATGCCACAAAATCCATGAGGGTAACAGACAACGCCTCCTCGCTACAGGCAGAGGCAGTTGCTATCATGGGAGCACTGAGCCTCGCGTCCGTGAGGGAAGGACACGTGGTCATACACACAGACTCCAAAGGAGCCGTTGACTGTCTTCAGCAGCGCTCACCCACTGACAACATCTACCTTCCTACATCCTCTCACTGGCACAGAGGATTCTTGCACAGGGTAGAAGAATCATCATAAACTGGGTTCCCAGCCGCATAGGGATCAGAGGGAATGAGCTTGCTGACAGATTAGCCGAAGTTGGCAGGGGTATGCCCCCTAATCCCATGATAATACATCAGAGCCGAAAATTACTTAGGAGGAAGTGTACGGTGGCGGCCACCTCCTTCCTCCTGCAGCTTCACAGAGAGGAACGAGATCCTCCCCCTTGGCCAGCTGGTACTCAGATGCCATAGGCTATGAACCACTGGCACTCTCTGAAATAAACAACAGAGGTACCGAAGTCATTCTGCACAGAATGCGCCTAGGTTACCACTGTGCATGGCAGATCATGCAAACAATAGAACATGAAGAGAGGTGTTGCATGCATTGCGGCGAGCCGAACGCCACACTTATACATTACTTAGAGAATTGTGTGCACACGCAATTCCTAAGACAAAGCCCGCAGAACACAGCCGTCGTGCTGGTAAAGAGATTATGCGAGATGCTTACACCATGGCTACAGGAGCGCCTGCTGGCAATCCCACCGCCACGGTAAGCACCGAGTGTCAGACAAACAAATGAGACAGCTATAAAAAGCTGACACAGGCCAGGCCATAAATGAAAGGCCCGGGCGAAGCCAGAACTTCGCAAATCTCAAGCAAGCAAGTAAGGTTGCGGGGTCGTGCTGCTACATATATATATATATATATATATATATATATATATATATATATATATATATATATATATATATATATATATACATATATATATATATATATATATATATATATATATATATATATATAATATATATATATATATATATATATATATATATTAATTATATATATATACATATATACTATACTAATACTATATATATATATATATATATTATATATATATATATATATATATATATATATATACACATATACACGCACACACACACACACACTCCTTGGAGAAAATTAAGAAAAAAAAAAGAAAAAGAGACTAAACCTTACAGAGTCGTGGCCAAAAGGCTGCACAGGAAACTGTGCAAGCCACCACTAATGCCTGGAAGCCTCTCATAAACCAGGTCCGCCAGGATATTAAGCACACCAAATCAGAGCCATCTATCCACCTGGCATTCCCTAATGACCTCTCCAAGGAGATCCTTGTGGTCCTCATGCATGCCCACCTCCAGAATCTCATTTCCCCTGAGAAGGGGTTTAGACACCATGCACGGGCTGCACTGGAAGCAAATAACCTGCCTCCCCTCGATCTTGGGGAGTCTGACTCTTAGGGCATCCTCAAGGTCATCAAGCCCCCTGTTCAGACGGCTCAAGCCTAGTCTGAACAACCCCTGCCCCAGACTCCAATGCCCCAGCCTGTACAGACCCAGGCAGCGGAGCCCCTACCAACGCAGGCACCCCAGCCAGCAACCTCCCAGACACTGGAGCCTCAGAGTGCTGAAGCCCAGACACTGGAACCAGAGTCAGTTCCCCAAACCGCCGCACCGGCACCTGCCCCCCCAAACTCGTCTGGTCAGTCAGTAAGACCTAAAGCTTTAAAAATACCTACGGTGGCAGAACTCGCTGATGCCCCCCTCAGCACCCCTGGCCCCCCTCCTCCTACTCCAAACCTAAATGAACCGGAAGGTCTCTTCACTGACGACGAAGGGGTGGAGCGTCTTACTGACAGAACCGATACGGACCCCAAGCACTATGGCATCCGACTATTCTCGGAAAACCCCTCAAAATACCAGTACTCTGACCGCTTCGAAATTGGCCTCGAAATAAGAAATAGAAAAATAAAGTGGTTACTAACGAAAAGAGAGCATACCATCCTGGTCACGGTAAAGAGGATACACAAACACCTTATAGAGGGCAACATACGTGTGACTAACGATATGATTGAGCCCTGTGATAATATAAGCAAAGTAACGAACGGATATTTCATTGAATAACACAAATACACATGACACACCATACACTACACCCACGCCTCACTATCATACAACACAATGTACTACACTGGACAACACACAAAATTGAACTGTGCAACACATACAGAAGACACGACCCACATATCATACTCATTAACAGCCATGGGCTCAATAACACTAACCCACTCAAAATCTACATGTACACTATTCACTCCTCAAACAAATCACAGGAAAGAAGCGATGGCATAGCAATTGCGCCCACAAGAGATGCATTAATTGTGGGGGGAAACATAGAACACTGGCAAACAGCTGCCCCTCTCGAAAAGAAGAGGTTAAAAAAAACAATAGAGAAAATGACAGAAAAAAATAAAAGAAAAAGAAACTCGACCAATAAAAGAAGCTGCCCAAAAAGCTGCTCAGGCAACTGTACAGGCATCCCAGAATGCACGGAAGCCTCTATTGAATCAAGTCTGCCAAGACATAAAAAATCAAGAAAAGCAAGAGCCAGTCCACCTAGTCCTTCCCAACAATCTCTCAAAAGAAATTACAATAATACTGGTTCATGCACACTTAAAAAACCTCATGGACCCAACAAAAGGATTCAGACAACACGCGAAAGGAGCACTAGAGAAGAACAACCTCCCACCACTCGACCTGGGTGACTCAGACTCCTGGGGCATCCTGAAGATCATTCCTCCTCCCTCCAAGCCCACCAGCCCATCATCCCATGTCAGAGCTCTGGACAACCAGGTTAACCAAATAATGGAGGACACTACACAAGCAGTCCAGACAATTAGGGAAGAAACCCCACTCCAACCAGCAGAAACACCTGCCAAACCAATCGAAGACCAACAAACACATGAACAAAAGAAAGAAACACGAAACACACAGCCCTCAGTCAGACCAAAACAAAAACAACAAACCCAAACACATCCAAAAGACCGCAGCAATACAAGAAAGACAAAGAAAAGAAAAGACCTGGGTCTGACAATGAACAACAGACTACTCCTCAAAGCCACCCAAACCCCAACAGTCCAGAAAGACTAATGGATGGCACAGCGAGAGAGGCATCTTTTTACGGCGTCAGACTCTACACGCCAAACCCACAAAACTTCGACTACCAAGACACCACCAAAATAGGACTCGAAATCGCCAAAGGAAACATGAAATGGTTATACACAAACACGAACTACGGAGACATGGTGACAGCCAATAACATATACAAACACCTAATCGCCGGGGAAATGAACTTAACACACACCCCTATCCTGGAATATACTAACATTAACGAACTACAAAACGGATTTTATTCCAAAGACAACACCACAAACCATGAATCCATCCCTATCAATCATACAACGCCTCACCATCATCCAGCATAATGTCCTTCACTGGACATACGACCGACGGAACGAGCTCTGCAACACATATGGGAAATTACGACCCTCACATAATTCTCATAAACAGCCACGGTCTTGATAACTCCAAGAAAATAAAGATACACACAAACACAACATATCAATCCAACCACACCGGTGAGCGAAACGACGGCGTTGCTCTCGCCATCAAAACTAACATAAAGCACAAAATACACAACAACTTCAACTCAGAGCTCATTGCAGTGGAAATTAACACACCACACGGTCCCGTCATCATAGCCACCATTTACCTACCACCAAGACGCCCATACATACCGGTCCAGGACATATTCCAGCTTCTCAGACACCGAAAACCCACCTACATACTCGGAGACTGGAACGCACAACACCCAACATTTGGATACAACCAAACAAATGCCGTAGGACGTATCCTTGAAGACACACTAACACACATCGGACCCCACTTTCGAACCTTCATAAATAACCGGTCAGCAACACACCAGACATTGCACTGACAAACAGACATGCCCATCTCAACATACATCTAACACAAGGAGAGATAACCACAAGCGATCATCTCCCCATAATTGCCACACTATCAACAAACCCAATTATGGTGCCCACACATCCAAGAGAAAGCTACAAACATGCTGACTGGAACTCCTTTCCCACACACACACCCTGGAGTTCCAAGGATGTCCAACTTCAGACATAGATACCAGTCTAGAAGCCTGGTATGATGATATAAACATGGCAAGGCTAATGCACATTCCAAAAGTCACACAGAACCATACCACAGCACAAACAAAATGACACACTCCGTTCACTCATCACACAATACACCAACATCCACAACCTCGCACAGACCCGAGGATGGGACCAAGAACTCAGAACAAGGTACAGACAAATACAAACACAACTACACAATGCGAACAAAGAACTACAAGCAGAAACCTGGACACGCCTTGTGAAGGAACTCTGCCAAAATCACAAAGACCCAAAACAATTTTGGTTGGCATACAAAAAACTTATGGGCACAAAAAAACAACACTGTACCTATATCTACAATGAACAAAATGAAAAGACTGACACTACACAAGAAATGGAAACACTTCACAGAAGGTTCTGGCAAAGAAACTTCCAAATCGCAGACGACGAAAATGAATTGTTTGACACAGACACAGAAAACGAAGTACAGGAAGCACTAGAACAGTCACAACACCTCCTACAACCCAATAACTCTATTAACTTCAACACACTTGACAGCACAAACATCTTCAACACACCAATCACACCGAGAGAAGTCGCAGAGATTATACAACATACCAGAAACAAAACACCTGGACCTAGCAAAATAAATAAAACAATTCTCCAACACCTCCCCCCTAACATGATACATAGACCCTGCCACATATTTAATGCTTCCCTGCTTCCCACAGGACTCTTTCCGTCATTGTTCAAGAAAGCAACACTCTCACTCATTCCCAAACCAAACAAATCAGTCCACCATGTCACCAACTACAGACCGATCTCCTTGCTCCCTGGGAAAATACTTGAACGCATCATAACTGACAGACTCAACACAAACCTAGAAGCAAACAACATCCACAACGCCCGCCAATACGGGTTCAGAGCACATAGGGGCACAGAAAGCGCTATTGCCCTCGCCTATGAGGAAATAGCCCTCGGCCTCGCCAACAAAAAACAAACAAACATCATTCTTAGGGACGTCAGCAAGGCATTCGACAAAGTATGACATGAGGGACTAAAACACAAAATCATAAACCTACAATTACCACATCATTTCACTCGCCTACTCTGCAACTTCCTCAACAACAGAACAGCAAACATTCGCCTTGAAAATTACCTTGGACCCCCCATCCCCCTCAGAAGTGGGGTACCCCATGGGAGCATCCTATCACCAACACTATTCATCCTATACACAGCCTACCACTCCCAGCACCATTAAGCAACCACATATCATATGCAGATGACATCACCCAAATCATCACACACCCCAGCAAATCAAAGCACATCATGAAACGTGCCACAGAGACGGCCATCAGAAACATAAACACATTCGAAAGGAAGTGGAAAATACAAACAAACACACAAAAATTCACAATCCTTCCAATTGCCAGACTCAACCCACCACATACAAATACATGATACAGAGATCCCCTATGGAAATTCAGGGAAACTACTCGGTCTCTCCCTCAATAGATGGGGCATAACACCACACACAAAACAACGCATAACCCAGGCAACCGCAACGCTCGCCAACTACACCGATTCTCACAGTGCACAACACAAACAAAACTAAAACTCTACAAAACTGCAGTCAGACCCATACTTGAATACACCCCAGTACCACTACACACCATATCAAACACCCAACAACTGAACATGCAGGTCGTCCAGAACAAAGCTCTGCGCTGGGCTGAAAACATTCAATACCCCATCATAACTCCCTCGCACATTCTCCATGCGAGACACAACATAGAACCCCTAAACATCCGCATCCACACACGAGCACAGAAGACATGGGAGAGACTCCAACATGCAGAAGACCCACTCTACACAAACATACTTGAAACACACAACACAAACACTAATCACCCTAGGTGGCCTCGTAGCCTACTCAGGCTCTCACAGCCACCTCCCCGCCCACTCTACACCCGCCAATCATAAAAAAGCGAGATATCTCTGTCGCCTCAGGCATTGTTCTCCACAGTACTTGCGGCGACTGATCGCTGCAAGAGGGTTTAAAAAAAAAAAAAAAAAAAAAGAGTGAGATATCCCAACCCCTCGGGAAGGATATCTCTCATCCTCCAGATCTGTCGCCGCAGGCATTGTTCCAAACCTGCATATAAACATATATATGTAGTTATTTATTGAGAATAACAACATAATCTCACACAAACCAACAGGGTAACATACCAACATACAAACCAAGCTACACGGCAGGCCTTCCTCCACTAAAGAAATACCACCACCCGCCACCAGCGCCAAAGACACTAGGAAAACAAACAGCAAAACACGCAAGGGGTTTCGCCCCCTCTACCACCTTGAACTTCCTTATTTTTCTAGCCCTTGCACTGCATTTCTCACTCTCTCTCCCCTCTTAGCTAGCTGTATCAGCACGGCTCGTCACTTTGCCCGCCTCGGCCCGCCTAGTGGTCGTGGGATCAGCGCTGCCGAACCATAAACGGAGTGGCGCTTACAAACCTGCTACGAACTCTGACTCGATTGCCTGTCATTATGCAAGTGCACTCGTGCAATTGCATAAGG
>NC_051398.1:921130-922917 GCF_015228065.2 Penaeus monodon | reverse complement strand
CCCCCCCCCCCCCCCCCCCCCCCCCGCCCCCCCTTTTTGGTTTCCCCTTTTACCCCCTTCCCCTTTTCCCCCTTTCCCCTTATTCATTTCCCTCTCCCCCCTTCTCCCTCTCCTTCCACCTCCGCTTCCCCCCTCCACTTCCCCCCTCCTCCTTCTCCCTTTGCCCCCTCCCCTTCCCCCTCCACCCCCAACCCCACGACCCCAAACCCCCCCAAACAATGTATTATGTACTAGTAACTGGAGCGGGCAAGACGTGACTAGACCGGAGAGAGAGAGAAAAAAGGGAGTCACGTTGGCGCCCCCTTTTTCTCCCCCCCCCCCCCCCCCCCCCCCGTCCTTGCCCCCTTTAAATTCCCCCCAAAACCCCCCTTACCCCCCCCACCCCCACCCAACACGCTCAGACCATACATGCCCACACACGTAGACTTACGGGTATACTACATATTTCAAAAAAACTATTCGGATATACATTATGTACCCACCACACACACACACACACCACACACACACCCACACACACCACACACACACACCACACCACACACACACAACACACACACACACACACACACACACACGTTCACGTTCCCTTCACGCACCCATCCTTGACAAATATATAATTAATGACAACTTGGATCCAGTTATTACAAGTTTCTATGTATATTTTCTGTCCTCTTGGCGTTTCTCAATGAATATTTTACATTTTGTGGCAAGGTTTGATAAATTTGCATTTCTATGTCTGTTTGTCTATTTGTCTGTTTATTTGTGTGTCTCATACCCTCCCCTTCTGTCACTGTCTTTAGTTTGTTTGGTTGTCTGTGTGTCTGTCTGTGTGTCGTCGTCTGCGGTGTGTGTTGTGAGGGTGGTGGGTGTGTGTTGTGTGTGGTGGGGGTTTGTTTTGTGTGGTGTGTGTGTGTTGTGTGTGTGTGTGTGTGTGTGGGGGTTTTTTTGTTGTGTGTGTGTGTGTGTCGTCTCTCTGCTGCTGTCAGTCTGTCTCTCTGTCTCTCTCTCTTTCTCTCTCTCTTTCTCTCTCTCTCTCTCTCTCTTTCTCTCTCTCTCTCCCTCTCCCTCTCTCCCTCTCTCTCGTCCCCCCTCTTCCCCCCCTCCCTCTTCCCTCTCCCTCTCCCCCCCCTCCCCCCCCTCTCCCCCCCTCTCCCATCCCTTCCTCTCTCTTCCCCCCCCCCTCTCCCCTTTTCCCCCCCTCTCCCCCCCCCTCTCCCCCCTTCCCCCTTTCCCTTCCTCTTCTTCCACCTTTTCCCCCCCCTTTTAAAAAAAGTAGATATGAAAAAGGGGGAAAATGACAAAAAGGTGAGGAGGAGATAGTGAAGTTGAAGAGAATATTTAGTAATTAGTGAAAATGGAAAGACAGTTAATGAAGGAATAGAAATGAGGAGAAAAGGATGAATGAAGGAAAATAGAAAAATAATTGATGAATGAATGAGAATAGAAAGACAATGAATAAATGAAAATGGAATGAATGTAAAGAATGCATGGAAATGGGGAAAAAAAATAACGATGATGAGAATATGAATGTAGAGGAAAATGAAATGAATTAAAACGACAAAAAGGTCCATGAATATAAACAAAAACGATGACAAAGAAATAAATAATCTAAGAAAAAAAAAAAACTAAAGAGAGAAAAAAAATACAAAAAGAAAAAAAAGCCTTTTTTTTCGAAAAAAGTCATGCCAAAAAAAAAGAAAGAAAGAAAGAAAAAAAAAACCGTAAAATAATTAACCTGTGTTTGCGAACGAAAATGGTTTGGGTTCAGGTGGATGTACATTGTA
>NC_051398.1:908630-913630 GCF_015228065.2 Penaeus monodon | reverse complement strand
TTGTAATTATAATTTCTTTTTGTTTTTATATTTTCCTCTTCTTTGATCCCATAATTCTCATTTATATTTCTTACTATTTCTCTTTTTTCCCCCCATTTATACCATGTACTCACTCCAAGATCATCACAACATGAAAACTACAATTAAGTATCATGCTGTGACCACGGCGGCTCAAACATGAACCTACCATTAAAATAATAATACTGGTCATAACTTCTCACTTTTTTCTGTCTCTCTCTTTCACTCGTATCTATTCCCCAAGCAGGTAAAACCACTTTAAATTCAGCCCCTGTTGTCAATGCGAGAAATTTTGGAAAAGAAATTTCTACTAAAGTCTTTGTCATTGAGGTACCAAAAGGTGCGTTATAATTTAAGGAGAGTCAATGCTGCTTTAAGAATCTTCTCATGGGATGCTTTGACCTGGGTTTTGTGTCATAATAACTGTTGTTTTATTTAGTATGTATGGTTTAGTATATGTTAATGGATATACTGCCCTATTCATCAGTGGTTGAAGCACATAGAAAAAAAAGTCCTTTGTGGTTCTGTCTTAACTTGGGAATAACTTTTTTGTGAGAAGACATTTGTCATGATAATAGATATTGAATAGTTTTACTGACTGTTCTATAAGTAGGAAAAACAAATCACATCTTACTGAAGATTTAAAAAACTGTTGATAATACATCTCAATGCAGAGCATAGACCAGAACACATCAATATTACCAGACACTTCCTCAATAATCAAAAATATTTCATATAAACATTCCAAAATCAAACATACATACCACAAACTCCACTCTTCCTTTCTTCTCTCCAGAACGAGCACCTCTACTCGACAGCCACCATCCCCATGGGTCTTCGAGCTTCCATCCAACCATACCAACAAGCTACCAGAACCCTCCTGTTGCCACTGTTCTGCCTGCTGGTGGTGGTAGTGGTTCCCAGGACGAGACAGATGGCGTGATTCTCCCTCAAAGGCATGGCCACAGGAAGGGCAGTAGGACCAGTGACGGTAGCGAGGTGGTCCTGAAGGTTTACAAATCGAGGTTCTGGATCTTGATAACGTTCTCTATCTTGGCATGGTTCCAGGTCTGTGGGGTGATATGTACCTTCTTTTATTGTTTAATTTCCTTTGTTTCTTTGAGTATTTGCATTAGAAACCTTTGAAAAAAAGTAATGATGAAGGCTCTATATTTCAAATTTTTTCTTTCATTTCTTTATTTCTCTGAGTACTTACTGTATATAAATACTCTGAGAAGATGATAGAGTAATGGCGACTATTCAGTATTATCAACCTTTTTCTTTTTCATTTCTGCAAGTATTTATGTTAGTTAACCTCTTAATGATGAAAGACTCAATATTTCCAACTTTTTCCTTCTCATTTCTTCATTGCTCCAAGTACTTACATGTAGAGGAACCTTTAAAATACAAGAAAGTAATACCAAATATACAATATTTCCAACCCATTCTTTTCTCAACAAACATGTTTTTTTTAAAACTCATTACCACCCCTTTTCCAGTGAGTTCAGTGGAACACTTGGGATTCCATTAGTGAGAGTGTTGATGAATACCAGATACATAATATTTCCAACTCATTCTTTTCTCTCAAACATGCTTTTATTTTTCTTAACCCACAACCATCCCCCTTCCAGTGCGTCCAATGGAACACTTGGGGTCCCATTAGTGAGAGTGTTGACGCGGCCTTCACAGGATGGGGGTCTCAGACAGTAGCCATGATGGCCAATTGGGGTACCATAACCTTCGTCTTGAGTGTCGTGCCCATGTGCTGGCTAATGGAAACCAAAGGACTTCGAGTGGGAGTCCTGACATGTGTGATCCTGGTAGCCATTGGGACAGTGGTTAGGATAATTCCCTTTTTAACTCACTCTGACTCCTTCTTCACAGCGTAAGTATGCATGGGGGTCATTGCTTTTTGTTCTCTAGTAATAGGGTTTTGATTTATGGTCAGTATAGCTCAGTAAATGTTTAAGTATTAGGGTAATTAGATAATGATATGCATTATTTTTGCATAAATTGGAAATTTGTCGAGGTTATTGAATATGAGATATACAAACAGAACTACTTTATTCTAATTTTAGATGAAATGAAATGAAATGAAAATTTGCTGAAGTTTAGTATATTCAACTTTTGCATTTTGTATGGGCCTACTTGGTTTGCAAGAATCACTGTAGTTCTGTTGACAAAATTTTCACTCTGCACAAAATTTCATACCTAACTATAATTTTGACTGAATAACTGAATAACTGACTGCTGGAACACACTGTGATACATACAGTGGTTTAGATTTTTATGTTACCAGTTTTGTATAGAATGTATAAACAAGATAACCACACTTTTAAAAAGAAAAAATTATCTTATGGTAATGTGTGTTTTTTTTTCCAAAATTTTTCTCTACATAGTGATATGAAGGCATACTAGGATGAGATATGGTAAGGGACAGTATGGAGGGGACAGAGAAAATAATTTGATCATGTAAGACATGTTTATAAGACTTGCGGTAAAAAAAAAAATGATGGAGAATACCTTTATAACATGGGAAAACAAAATTGCTTTGTGTAGTGAAAAATAATGAACATGATAGCTAGTGGATCTCACACATAATTTTTTAAATGCCTTTATCAATCAAGATGCTTTAATAACATACCATCTTCATCAGCAGGTACAATTATCTCTATTACACACTTTACCATGATTATAACAATAGCAACTGTTCTGCAGAATGTGTCACATCTGTGCCATTTTTGTGGGTATCCCAGGAACTCTCGTAATGGCAGCCCCTCCCATGATAGCTGCTCTCTGGTTCCCCCCGAAGGAACGGACAACTGCCACAGGTAAGAAAGGAAATGGTAGTGTTTGATTTGAAGTAGATTTCCTGATATCTCTTTTGATATGAGTCGGGAGACTGGCTGTTCATATCCTGTTTTTTTTGTCTTGGAAATTCCAGGGAGTGACTCTCTCTCCTAGTCCCACTCCCGCACCCATACCCACATCCACACTCGCATCCACATCCACACCTACATCCACACCCATACCCATACTCATACCCAAACCCAAACCCAAACCCATACCCACACCAACACCCATGTCCACTTTACATTCACACTCACATTGACATTGACATCCACATTGACATTGACATCCACATCCATATTCATATCCACATCCACATTCACATTCATATTCATAAAGTCTTCCAACCTCACTACCACAGACAAACACCCAAATAGAGGAAGAGGCACAATTGTCAGTATAAGTTTATATTGAGAAATATAAACCAAAGAAATACACCTTGCAGTATGCAATGTTAACCCTTAAGGAACCTCATACTTTCTCATGTTTGGTTAGGTATCACTCCCGATCGGTCAAAATTTCCAACACTATTCCATTGCATCTTTGTGGTTATTGGATACAAGATATATAAACATAGTTACTTTATTCTAATTTTAGATGGAATTAAAATTTACTCAAGTTTAGTGTATCCAACTTTTGCATTTTGTATTGGTCTACATATTCTGCAAGAATCAGTGTAGTTCTGTAGACTAGATTTTTACTCTGCACATTATTTCATACCTAAACTATAAATTTTGACTAAATAACTGAATAATTGATAAAAGTTTCCAAATGTAGATAAAAAGTATCCACATTTCATTTATATTAAAATTTTCCAATACAATTCGATTGTATCTGTACCTATTATAGATAAACCTTTCCAAGTTCACCAGAACCACGGAACTTCATCGCGTTCTCATTTTTTCCAGCTTTCTCGCAGGTCATGAACCAGCTTGGCAACGCAGGCAGTTACTTAGAACCTCTGCTTGTGAGGTCTCCAGTTGACGGTGTTACTCCGGCAGACATCCAGAGTGACATTAAGCTCCTGATGTATATATGTAAGGAAGTACATGTGTTATTTTAGAGAATGTTGTATTCATGGGATGATGAAAATTTAAATATCTAATAGTGGTAATTAGAAGGAAAAGGAAAAGAAGGAGAAGGAGAAGGAGGAGAAAAAGGAGAATGAGAATGAGAAGGAAAAAGGAAAAGGAGAAGGAGAAGGAAAAAGGAGAAGGAGAAGGAGAAGGAAAAGGAGAAGGAAAAAGGAGAAGGAAAAAAGAGAAGGAAAAAGGAGAAGGAAAAAGGAGAAGGAGGAGAAGAAGAAGAAAAAAGGAGAAGGAGAAGGAGAAGGGTTGCCTGCAGCCAAGATCTCGGATGAATATATTTCATTATTTTGCATTAAAGATTAGAGTTTAATCGACCACTTTGGGAACAATGACCTTTGTGCCGTTTGAGCTGGTGATTATCATGTCGAAGGCTATACAAGGTTTATTTGTAGATTTCTTGCTAAATTTGATATTTTTCTTAAGTTAATTAATATTAATAGAAGAATTCTGTGCGTTCTCTTAGGGCCTTATTGGTTATAATTGTTATTGTTATTATTGTTGTTGTTACTGTTCTTGTGTTGTATTTTTATAAATATTATTATTATAGTCATTAATATTATTATTATTGTTATTGTTATTATTATTATTATTATTATTATTATTATTATTATTATTATTACTATTAAAAAAAAATACATTTATTTATTTATTTTTAATTATTATAATCATATATATATTTATTATTATTATTATTATTATATTTATCATCATTATCATCATCATCATTAACCATCATTACCATAATTTTTGTTATTATCACTATGACCTAAACCAAAAATAAGACTTAATAGACGTATTCAATATTCATTATTCTTCCCTCTGCAGATGCTGGATTTGCCGTCACGTTAATGTTGGCAATTCTGGCGTATTTTCCCTCGAAGCCCCCAACGCCTCCCTCGATAACCTCGTCTATCGAGAGACATGATTTTGTAACCAGCCTTAAGAAGATTATTAGGTGAGCTGAACGTCTGAGATTATTATTATTATTATTATTATTGGTGTTTTGAGAATTATATTATTTGGGTGAGATAGTTTGTGTTTCAT
>NC_051398.1:901130-903630 GCF_015228065.2 Penaeus monodon | reverse complement strand
TCCATTATCATATGATATATATTGTCTGTTAGGGCATTAGAACTATACTATTTATAAAGCAAACAAAGTATTTTTCATTTTGTTGGTCAGTTTTAGTCAGGGTTGTGTAATTAAGCTTATGCTTTATTTTGAACTGTGGTTAGTGCGGCCAGTGGTAAAGTATATCACAAACACTTTAAGCATTCTTGTATTCTGATCAGTGTCAAGCAGAAGTCAAAGTTGGTTTAGTGGCATGTCTTGAGAAAAGCATGTACACTAGACCACTGAATAAAAGTGGGGGCTTAGCATGACAGGAAACCAGGGCCTACCATTCACAAAGCTAACTTTCTACCTTCAGACTATACCACGGCCCTTGGTAATGTAACTCATATATTTAGATAGGGGGATGGTATTCTTAGTTAGAATGACTTATAAGACGTAGGTTTCTGCCAGTAGTTTTGTTACCAGTATTTCAAGAGGGAATGTTATATATAAAATGACTATCCCAAAGATTCTATTTTGTAAGGAATAAAGATAATGTTATGTAGAATGAGTACTGCACTTTTTATACAGTTAATATTTGGATTCTCATATACAAGAATGTGAATGACTGTGATAATGCAGTGAAGAATTCTCAAGGCAAAACGTTTTACTGATAGGATTTGCTTGTAATTTAATTAAACTGTAATTGCATTATAAACTGTATTTTTCATCCTGTGTGTAATGAGAAACGAGAGTATATTGATGATAAGAAATATTTTTTTTTTTTTTTTTTTTTTAAAGGAAATCAACCATACTATAACTAAACTGTATTCATAACACTACCCCTTAACTTTTTACACCATAGTTCATTCAAGTATGATCTTTTTCAGTATTTCTATTCGAAAAACAAACAATACATGGTACATATTCATTTGGATATTTATATTTACACACACACACACACACACACACACACACACACACACACACACACACACACAACACACACACACACACACACACACACACACACACACACACACACACACACGAATACATATACGCGTTCGTATAACAAAATATGTAATTAAGAAAACCCAGCAATTAGTTCCATCACTGCCAGTCTGCAGATGCCGGCCTGACCACAACATGCAACAGTGCATGGCTTGTAAACAGATCAGCTTTTGACTAGTACTTTTCTTTTGGTTCGAGACATTTCGAATACTAATTTTACCGTATATCAAGAAACGTGTTCATGATATTATTTGATCTTGTTTGATAACTTAATAGCGGATAAGCTTCTTCTTTTTTAAAGAATTATTATTAAAAGAAAAGGGAGTTTGTTTTTTTATCATACAAAGACATACTCCACTATAAGTTTATAATTTTCCAGTCTGCGCCTCGTTACCCGAACCCCGGAGGAAGATTTGTATAAAGTCAATACCATGATATGATATTTTCCCGGTAGGTTGGCCAATTTGTAATTTTCTACCGTGTGTAGCCGAGACAAAATTATCATTGTTATTACTTTTACAGAAAGTAGGGAAATTTTGATGTCCAATCGTGGGGAAGTCCCTGTTTTCTATTCCTAGTATTGGATGGCCTGTGTTTGGGGGGACTCTGTAGTAGTTAAGACTCTCTCTCTCTGTTTGTTTGTTGGACTTACGCAGTAAGCTCACTCTCTCTGTGTTTGTTTGCTCTTCTGTCTCTGTCTGTCTGTCTGTCTGTCTGTCTGTCTGTCTCGCTCTCTCTCTCTCTCTCCATATATATATATATATATATATATATATATATATATATATAGAGAGAGAGAGAGAGAGAGAGAGAGAGAGACTCAATGACAGCGAAGATGAACCACCGCCACTGCTAGACGGTTATAGAAGCCATTAAAGAATTAAAGAATAACAAGAGCTCGGGAATAGATGAAATAACAGAACTAATCAAGAATGCTGGCGAAAGTGTTCAATACTTCTTCTACAAAATTTGTACAAAAATATGGAATGAAAGATGGCCAGAAGACTGGGTAAAATCAGTCTTTACTCCCATACCTAAAAAAGGTGACGCACTCCAATGCAACAATAACAGGACAATTGCATTAATAAGTCACAGCAGCAAAATTTTGTTGAAAATTATTGCTGAAAGAATGAAGTTGGAATTAAGAGAAGTTGCAGACGAACAAGCAGGTTTTCGCCCTGGAAAAGGTACCAGAAACCAGATTCTAAATCTGAAATTGATCAAAAAGAAAAACAGAGATCATCAGAAAGACCTATACCTGTGTTTCATCGATTACTCAAAAGCTTTTGATTCTGTTGATCACGATATCCTCTGGAATAACATGAACGATATGAAGTTTCCAAAACACATCATCCAACTAATAAAAGCCATGTATGATCAACAACAAGCAGCTGTAAGAACCACTTATGGGTTAACAGAATAGTTCGAAGTCAAACAAGGGGTGCGACAGGGTTGCATTCTGTCTCCGCATCTCTTTAACATGTATTCTGAAACAATTATGAGAGGTGCTCTAGAGAATTTTGAA
>NC_051398.1:888630-896130 GCF_015228065.2 Penaeus monodon | reverse complement strand
TCTTATTCTCTCTCTCTCTTATCCCCCTGTCTTTCTCTTATTCTCTCTCTCTCTTATCCCCCTGTCTTTCTCTTATTCTCTCTCTCTCTCAAAAAAAAAGAAAAAAAAGATAGATATATAGATAGATAGATAGAGAGAGAGAGAGTGAGAGAGAGAGAGAGAGAGAGAGAGAGAGAGAGAGAGAGAGAGAGAGAGAGAAGACAAAGACAAAGAAAGCACACCAACCAACCGTGCTGCGTCGCGCCCCAACCCGTGAGCGTTATGATCTGGTTCACAAGGTCTCTCTCAGTCTCTCTGCCCCAAGGAAGACACACTGGGTTGATGTTAACCTGTAGGGAGTGAAATCTATATTAATACTGTTATTTATTCATTTATATTGTACGTGGGTGAAGTCAGTAGCAAATAATAGTAATTTTTTTCATATATGTATAGCTTATTACTGTTTGCAGATTACTCTAAATCCAGTTCAGGTAAATGGCATGCACTTCAACGTTAAATCCCTATCAGGTGAACAACACAAGTAAATTAAAAATCCCTGCGAGGTAAAAAGAAAAAAGAAAAGAAAGGAAAAGAAAAGAAAAGAAAAGAAAGGAAAAGAAAAGAAAACACAAAAAAAAACTCAATTCGCACAAAAGAACAGAGAAGAACACAAACCCTAAATCCGGTTCAGGTAAACCCTACGCGCTTAAAACCGTAAATCCGGGTCAGGTAAACCCAAAATGCCCACCCCACCCCTCCTTCAACCCTCTCTAAATCCAGCTCAAATAAACGACAACCACTGAAAAAAAAAAAAAACTTACCGTAAAGCTCGTTCTGCGTTCGAGCTTGATCAACGCCAGGTCGTGATATGCCTGAGGAAATGTGTAGTCAGGATACAGAATAACCTGCGATACACCGAAGTCTTGGTGGATGGCTCCCTCATTGTCGTCACTGTAATCGTGTTCTCCCAGGCGGACCACAGTCACCCTCCTTCAGTGCAGGGGAGATGGGGAATATAAATAAATACATAAATAAATAAATAAATAATAAATAAATAAATAAAAAATAAAATGACTAACTAGATAGATAGATAGATAGATAAGTGAATAAATAAATACAAAATATATAAATGATGTAGAATATAAAATTAATAGGATGTGAAAAAAATATAAATACATCACCTTCCTTCAGTCATGGGAGATGGAGTAATATAGATAAAAAATAAATAAAAATAACTAAATAGATAAATGAATAAAGAAAATGACGTAGATAATATAAAATTAATAGGATGTGTAAAAATATAAATACAGTTACCTTAGATAAATATGAATGACATATATAAAATAAAAATGATATGAATAAAATATAAATAATATTAAAAAATATAGATTATATAGATAGAATATGAATGATCTGCATCAAATATAAATGATATGAATAAAATATTACTGATATTAATTGAATATGAATGATATGAATAAAATACAAGTAATATGAATACAATATAAATGATATAAATAAAATAAAAATGATGTAAATAAAAAAATATATGACATGTCTAAAATATAAATACATATTAATGATATAACAATATAGAACATATAAATATAATAATGTAAAAAACAAAAAATACCTTACTTCAGTACATGGAAAACTGAATAATATTAATAAAACATGAATAACATAAGCATAACAGTATGAATAGAATATAAATATGGGTAATTTCCTACAGTACAGTTCACCCTTACAATCGCCTCTAGTAACAGAGACAACTATACACACACACACACACACACACACACCACACAACAAAACACAAAACACACAGGCAACAACACAAAAACACACCAACAAACACACAACAAAACAAACAACACAAACACACACACACACACCAAACAAACAAACACACACACAAACACACACACACACACACCAAACAAACACACACACACATAACTCTCCCTCCCTCCTTCCCCTTCCCCCTCTCCCCCACACACCTCCCCCCTTCCCCCCTCCCCCCACACACCACCCCCATACTCACCTCTGTAGGAAGCAATGGGCGGCTGACAACACCCACTGCTCATTGATGAGAACGCCGTCGCAAAACCAGTCGATGAAACCGTCCGGTTCTCTTTCGCCCAGCAAGGCCTGGTAATGTCATATATTATACGTAAAATGCTTATTTGTATCTTTATTTATCTATGGTTATATTTGGTTTGTATCGTATTCATTGGCCTGGTAATGTCATATTATATTATATGTAATCTTTATTTTATCTTTTTTATAGTTATATTTGGTTTGTATTATGTTCATTGGTAATGCTACGTATTACATCATATGTTATATGTATTTATAATTATTTCTATTTATTGGTAATACTGTTTTATATTGTTACTACTACTCTGTTAACAACAACAACAACAACAAAAGCATACGAAGCAATCTGTTCATTCAAATAATTTCATTCACGAGTATTTGCATAAAATATACAATGTGTCTTAATACTGTTCATAGGAAATGCATTTTTAAACCCCTACTCCAATAAAGCTACATAACACAGGTCATGCAAATACAGTATATAATACAGTGTTCTACATTATTCGACATGAGAAAATGACGTAAAACATCTATGAATATATATCATGCTCAATTAAATAGATTACCTTCACTAGCTCAGTAAAAGGGGAAGTGCGGGAAATAATTATAATAATGATGATGATGATGGTGGTGGTGGTGATGATGATGGTGATAATGATGATGGTGGTGGTGGTGGTGGTGGTGATGGTGATGATAATGATGGTGGTGATGGCGATGATGATATTGATAATGATGAAGATGATGGTGATGGTGATGATGATGATGATACACATCCTACTATACACATTCCAATGTAAACAAATTTAACTTATTCAACATCGTCCCCTCCTCGCTTACACTCACGCACCGTATACTTCATTATCTCCCTCGCCCCCCTCATACATAAACACTGTATTCTTCAGTAACTCAACACACACCATATACTTTATAAACATCTACCCCCCCCACACACACACACACACACACCCGCATAACCACGTCGACATCCACATACACACATAATCACCCTCACTCTCTCTCTCTCTCTCTCTCTCACACACACACACACACACACACACACACACACACACACACACACACACACACAGGTAGCCCTCCCTCTCACCCCCATCCCCACAGGTAACCCTCCCTCTCCCCCATCCCCCACACACAGGTAACCCCCCCACTCACACAGGTAGCCATCCCTCACCCCCACCCCCACCCTCACACAAACAAACACCGCCCAAACCCACACGTACCATATACTTGGCGAGGACGAAGCTGGACGTTCTGCCCCCGACGAGAGAGACGAAATCCCCGTTGTATTCGAGGTTGTAGTGAGTGCCGTTCGACCACGCGAAGCTCACGACCCTGTCCCCGTCTCTCTTTACGTCGGTGATGGTGAAGCCCTGGCGCTGTAGGTCCTCCAGGAGGCGGGTCAGACTGCAGGAGGGTGGGCGGGGGGAAAGGGGTGGGTGGAGGGTGGGGAGGGAGAAGGGTACGGATGGATATGCGCATGTTATATTAGGTAGTTAATAATTATATACGTATATATATATATACATATATATAATACGCACGCACACACACACACAACCCTCCTCCCCCCCCCCCCACACAAACAGACACAACGCAACCCACGCCCATACCCACAAACGAACAACCCCCCCATACCCCCCACACCCACACAACCCCACACAACCCACCACACGCGCCCCCCACACCCACACGCACACACAACTCCACATACACGCACAAGAACATTATTAACTTTTAACATTACTTACGAGTAGTCGACGGGCGCTTCCGTGGTGGGGAGGGGGGGGAAGGGACGGCCCACGGAGACCGGGACGGGGTGAACTTCAACGGGGGTGGAGTCTCCACATTCTGAGAGGGGGGGGGAGACAAGGGGAGGGGGAGGGGGTTAAGAAAGTACGGTTTACCTTTGCATAATTACCCTTGCTCTCTCTCTGCCTGTCTGAGTGTTTGTGTCTTTTTTTCTCTCTCTATCTGTGTGTGTGTGTGTGCGTGTGTCTTTCTGTCTGTCTGTCCCTATCTCTATCCCTCTCTCTATCCCTGTCCCTATCCCTCTCCCTCTCTCTCTCCTTCTTCTTCCCCTTCATCCTCTCCCTCTCTCTCCCCCTCTCTCTCTACATATAATAATATACATACTGAAATGTATATTAACTTCTCAACACGACTTTCTCTCTCTCTCTCTCTCTCTCTCTCTCTCTCTCTCTCTCTATCTATCTATCTATCTATCTACCTGTCTGTCTGTTTGTCTGTCTGTTTGTCTGTCTGCCTGTCTGTCTCTGTCTGTCTGACTCTCTCTCTCTCATTCTCTGTCTCTGTCTGTCTGTCTCTCTTTCTCTCTCTCCATTTTCATATAAAAAAACAACAAAGTGCCACAATGGGATATATTTAAGTAATTATCTTCTATATATATATGTGTGTATATATATATATATATATATATATATATATATATATATATATATATATATATATATATATATATATATATATAAATATAAATATATATATATATATATATATATATATATATATATATATATATATATATATATATATATATATATATATATATATATATATATATATAATGCTTAAAGAGGATTATACGCATACCTCACTTATCGCATGAGGAAATTATGGTTCATAGTAATTATATGAGATAAAAAGTAAATCGGTGTGTGTGTCTGTGAGTGAGTGAGTGTGTGTGTGTGTGTGTGTGTGTGTGTGTGTGTGTGTGTGTGTGTGTGTGTGTGTGTGTGTGTGTGTGTGTGTGTGTGTGTGTGTGTGTGTGTGTGTGCGTATGCGTGTTTGTGTGAAAGGAAACGTAACAATAATGAAAAAGAACAGTGATATGTAATTATGTGTCACTGCATCATTGCACGCACGTTACTGTGTCTGTATTTTGATCATATATCTACATCTATCTACATATATCAATCTACAGATGTGATTTATCTCATATCTTACAACAACGGAAACCGGTGCTTTTGATATTTCATCAATAGCAGAGTAATCAAACAACAAAATACAAAGGCCATGCAACAAAATAAAATCAAATACAATACAAACAAACAAACAAAAAACTACAACACCCAGAACTACAGAAAAAAAAACACACACACACTCAAAACTACCAACAGAATAACCACCCACAACACAACCCCCCCCCTAAAAAAAAAAAAAAAAAAAAACACGAGAAAAACGAAAAAATCCCCAAGTCCCAAACCTCGAGACAGACCATGAACGGCCAAGCATCCTGAACGGCAGCCGATCCTCCTATCAGCTTATCGGGAAAATCGAGAACGCTGAAACCGGCGCTGAAACCACGTAGGAGAGAGAACCACAAGCCGGTGCGAATAACTCCCTGTTTCCCGCAAACTTGAGAGGCCACGATGTTGCGGTTTGGTGAATTAAAGGAGAAGGAGGAGGGAAAGGAGAAGGAGGAGGAGGAGGAGGAAGAAGAGGAGAAGGAGGAGGAGGAGGAGGAGGAGGAGGAGGAGGAGGAGGAGGAGGAGGAGGAGGAGGAGGAGGAGGAGGAGGAGAAGGAGGAGGAGGAGGAGGAGGAGGAGGAGGAGGAGGAGGAGAAGGAGGAAAAGATGGAGGAGGAAGAGGAGGAGGAGGAGGAGGAGGAGGAAGAAAAGGAAAAGGAAAAAGAAAAGGGAAAAGGAGAAGGAAAAGAAGATGGAGAAGGGAAAGAAGAAAAAAATGTCAGGATTACTAAGCCTGTAGACTATTTGAAGCTTCAACATATCTCTCCAAAACCAAGGGTCGACATGAATATAAAACGTGACCCTTTATCCCTTGAGGCCTTAAATGCGTGAAAACTACTGGTGCGATGATCGCTTCCTTCAACAACTCACATTTAGTCTGTCTAACGAAGATATAATTATCATATCAATGACTTAAGTCATAGTATATATTAAAGTGGTTTAGTCTGCGTGTTAGAACTCACCTGCGACTAAAGTGTATTAGCAAAAAGGTGTCTTAGAAATGTTTATTGAAATAATGTATTTTCTTTTTTTTATATACAATAGGGGTATAGCTGTCCTACCTTATAGGCCAAAACCTGAATTACATACATATGCCTATCTCCAAACACGTATATGCAAGTATATTCATGTACATTTCAACTACCAGTCGATTTCTACCTATCGACATCATTATTTGCAATAGTAATTAACGTTGCCATATCTTACCAAAATTGACTTGAGGTGGAGAGATATCCAAAACGGGTGTAACCGTTGGATCCTCTGAAATGAGAAAATA
Organism: Penaeus monodon; assembly: GCF_015228065.2. Lineage (NCBI taxonomy): Eukaryota > Metazoa > Arthropoda > Malacostraca > Decapoda > Penaeidae > Penaeus > Penaeus monodon. Next base: position 889,770 of record NC_051398.1, on the reverse strand, counting down.
TATTTAATTAGAAGGTGAAATGACATATATTCCGTTTAACAATATATATGAATGTGAAACTTCGTTTGGCTATATATATATATATATATATATCATCATCATTTAACGGTAGGTTCATGTCTGAGCCGCCGTGGTCACAGCATGATACTCAATTGCAGTTTTCACGTTGTGATGCTCTTGGAGTGAGTACGTGGTAGGGTCCCCAGTTCCTTTCCACGGAGAGTGCCGGTGTTACCTTTTTAGGTAATCATTCTCTCTTATTTTATCCGGGCTTGGGACCAGCACTGACTTGAGCTGGCTTGGCCACCCAGTGGCTAGGCAGGCAATCGAGGTGAAGTTCCTTGCCCAAGGGAAACAACGCGGCGGTCGGTGACTCGAACCCTCGAACTCAGATTGCCGTCGTGACAGTATTGAGTCCGACGCTCTAACCATTCGGCCACCGCGGCCTTGACATATATATATATATATATATATATATATATATATATATATATATATATATATATATATATATATATATATATATATATATATAGCGTTACAAAGGAAAATTAAAGATAAAGGTGACTTTATACAATAAAAGCAAACATCACTTCAAGAGCGTTTAAGGCAAGGACATCATTACTAATGACACAATTAGATGATTTAACATAATTAGAAGCTCTACCACTACCGTAATGGAGAGAGAAAAATGCAAGACAAACGCTGTAGTAAATTATTTACGATAAAGAAGGTGAAGTGAGTATATAACTTTCATACATAAACACACACACACACACACACAAACACGTACACACACACACACACAAGCTTCCATAAATAAAATCTACAAAAAGCAAAAAAAAAAAAAAAAAAAAAGCGTAAAAACACTAAAAAAGACAAAAAAGACAAACAATTACAAAAACAAATAAACACACAAGACAAAGCCAAACACACACAAAAAAGAAGAAAAAAAAACTTAACACTTAAAGAACAAAAAGAAGATGAAGAAGAAGATACAGAAGAAGATGAAGAAAAAGAAGATGAAGAAGAAAAAGAAAAAGAAGATGAAAAAGAAGAAGAAAAAGAAATGAAAAAGAAGAAGATGAAAAGAAAAGAAAGAAAAAAAGAAGAAAAAAAGAAGATGAAAAAAAGAGAAGA
>NC_051398.1:880724-883224 GCF_015228065.2 Penaeus monodon | reverse complement strand
ACAAACCCTCCCCCTCCCACACACACACACACACCCAACACACAACAAACTCGTTCCTACTACCATGCAACTGCTACTAACACCCAAACCCAACGTAGAAACCACCCCACCTACCTGGGTGAACAGCGTGGCCATTACCAGTAGCGCCGTCAGCGACCCCAACACACGGGCTTGGAATATCCCGACCCTAAAGTACAGCGTCACGTAACTTACAACCAACAGCAGCATCGAAGGTATGTAGACGTTCATGAGGATGTAGCCGGCGCGTCTTATCAACGAGACTGTGGGTGGAAGAGATGATGAAAGGGAGGGAGGAAGGAAGGAAGGAAGGTGGGAGGGAAGGAGGGAAGGAAGGAGGGAGGGAAGGAAGGGAGGAAGGGAGGGGAGAGGGAAGGAAGGAAGGGAGGAATGAGGGAAGGGGGGAGGGAAGGAAGGTGGGAGGGGAGGAAGGAGAGAAGGAAGGAGGGAGGGAAGGAAGGAAGGAAGGAAGGAAGGAAGGAAGGAGGGAATGAATGAATGAATGAATGAATGAATGAAGGAAGGAAGGAAGGAAGGAAGGAAGGAAGGAAGGAGGAATTAGTGGTAGTAGAGGTGTGTTGGTGTTATATGGGTTATCGATTACGTTGTTGTTGTTGTTAGTGTTCATTAGAGAGGTTTGGGGTGGTGGGGGATGGGAGGGATGAGGGAGGGAAGGAGGGGGAGATTAACACCGGGAAAAAGAGAGACAGAGATAGATAGATAGATAGATAGAGAGAGAGAGAGAGAGTGAGAGAGTGAATGAGTAAGAGAGAAAGTCTGCGTGTGAGTGTGAGCAAGAACCAGGAGAGAGAAAAGAGAAAGAGAGAATGATAGAATATACAATCAGAGAAATAAGAGAGAGAAGGAAAGAACCAACCTAAATAATTCAAGGTAAAAAAAAAAAAAAAAAAAAAAAAAGAGACTCGCTCAATATCCAAAATGCGATAAGATTATCCATCAGTAAACATGATTCTTTCTGCAGCGGAATTGGCTTAACTAATTAGTCTTATATTCTATTTATTATCTTATTTTATTTATTATTATTTTCTTTTTATTCTTTTTATAATCTGACTGAAAAAAGTGGTGTACTCATCGTTATCATTATTATCCTTTTTCTTCTACTTCTAATGTTGTAGTATAAAATTTTCATAATAATAATAATAATCATAACAATAATAATAATTATTATTATTATTATCATTATTATTATTATTATTACTATTAACATCATCATCACCATTATCATTATTATTATCATTATCAATATTATTATGATATATAATACTACTACTACTACTACTACTAATGATAATAATAATAATAATGAAATAATAATGATAATGATAATGATAATAATAATGCTGATAATAATAGTAATAATGATAATAATAATAATAATAATAATAATAGAATAGTAATGATAATGATAATACTAACAATAATAATAACAACAGCATTATCAGTATTATCATTATTACAATTAACATCACAATCATCATTATCATAGCAAATACTCTATTATCACTATCACAACTACGACAAATACTATCATCTTTAATCAGGTCTCACTTCCTTTTTTTTTTTTTCTCATTTCCCATCAAAATAAAGAGGATTGTAATTCATTTCATAATCAGATATATACGTATTGAAACATATTACGTCACTGGTACACAAGTAAGTTCAGATTATTCAAAATATATCCTCAAGCCCTTTATAAAGAGAAATAGATTCATATTGTGAATCACACACACACACACACACACACACACACACACACACACACACACACACACACACACACACACACACACACACACACACAACACAACACACACACACACACACACACACACACACACACACACACACACACACACACACACACACACACACACACACACACACATATGTATCACTGGATTTATTGTTGCTTCGGGCGGTGTGGTAAAGATTTTTTTTTAATTTATTGGAATCCAATATTAGGGTGATTTATTGGACTAAACTGATGGTCTTTTTTTCAAATTTGTAAGTAATAATACTGATAATAATTGATAATATTGATTATGTTAATTTTTGCGATAATTGATTCCCCAAAAAGTGTTATTTACAGTAAAAATAATAATTCTTAATAATTAATATTATACCTAAATGGACAATCAGTGCCGAGATAATTTTTAAATTCAAGGCTTTTTCTTGCCATGGCTGTGATTTCTCTGCTTCAAACGGATAAAAAAGAGCATTAAAAGAAAAAAAGAAAGAATGAAGAGAGAAAGAAAAAGCTAAAAAAAAAAAAGAAAAAAAAAAAAGAAAGAAAGAAAAACATTCCATTCACCAAAATAAGACAAATTCCACAAATTCAAATTCATACACACAAAAAAAAAAAAAATCCACAAACTTATTTCCCCCAAAACGCAAAAAAAAAAAAAAAAAAAAAAAAAAACTTATTTCCCCCAATACGGAAAAAAAATCAACCCCCATTAAA
>NC_051398.1:873224-875724 GCF_015228065.2 Penaeus monodon | reverse complement strand
TGGAACGTCTCACTGTATTTCCTTCTCACTGTCAACGGGTTTTCCCATCCTGAATACACTTCAACTGCAAAAAAGATAGATTAATGCATAATAAATAGATAGATAGATAAATGTATGAAATATTGATTTGTAAATTGATAGATAGATAGATAGATAGACAGATAAGTGTATGAGAGATTGACTAGTAAATTGATAGATAAACAGATAGGTGTATGAAAGATGGTGTATGGATGATGGATCAATAAATTAATAGATAGATAGATAGATAGATGAATGAATGGGTGACTGAACTAATAAGCAAATTAATAAGTCAGTAATTAAATGTTTGAATATGTGGATAATTAAATAAATGCATAAACTAACAAATACATAAAAAGTTGGTAAAATTGCAAGGAAATTAGAATAAAGAAGACGAAAGTGAAGAAGACAGAGACGAAGAAGAAGAAGAAGAAGAAGAAGAAGAAGAAGAAGAAGAAGAAGAAGAAGAAGTAGAGTAGAAGTAGAAGAAGTAGAAGAAGAAGAAGAAGAAGAGAAGAAGAAGAAGAAGAAGAAGAGAAGATGATGATGATGATAATGATGAAGAAAAAGGAGAAGAAGAAGAAGAAGAGGAAGACGAAGAAGAATGAATTCGCACATGAAACACGCCATTCGTCTGCAGTTGAAGAAAAAAATATATATAACGTAGAAAAAAAAACTTACTTGTAACAAAGTTTCTAAGTTCGTCGTACCAAAGAGAGGGACCAATGAAGAAAATATGTAGTTAAAAAATTAATGAAAAGAACAAAAGGAGAGAAAACAGTAATCATACACACACACACACACACACACACACACACACACACACACACATATACACATATCGGACACACGCACATACTGTATGTTTATCGGTCCAAATTCTGTTGCTAAGAAAGAAAATATTCTCTTAATAGATTCCTAAACCCACGAACTTCTTCGTAATAATAAAACAAACATCTATGTATTTCTGTAAACTTCCTCTTCGTATTTTTCTCCCCTCCCTCCCTTCATCTTTAACCACGCCCCTCTAGCCACGCCCCTGAAGCTCCTGGGATCGACTGTTACTCCCTTTGCATGGCTTACTCGCTCCCCTCTGCACATTTCCCCTCATGACACCTCACCTACCTTCTTGGGGTCGCGTGTCCCCGCCCATGGTCGGCTCCCCTGACATGAGCACCATCATGGTAGCTTCCTCGTCTGCGTGGGTGATGTGGTTGCCTCGGGTGTTAGTGAAGTCTACCGTCGGCACCCACAGTTCCCTCATGGTATTGTGTGGTACCCTGGTGTGGAGAGAGAGAGGGATGTTTGTATTGGTTAAGCAAGCAGTACTTTTATGTGTGTTATTTGTTTGTTTTCTCATAATTTCCTCTTTGTCGAGATCCATAATCGCATGGTTATCTTGATGATTAAACTATCGGTCCCTGGCCACGCCCTTCGAGCAATCAATGCAGCCAAAGTAGTGGCTAGAAAGCGCAGCGCTCTGGCCACCTGTTGAGGGTGTAATCCTTGTTCAGGTTGAGGTAGTTGACCCGCCCTTCGCGCCACGTCAGACTCAGGTTGTAATTGATGTGGATCATCATGGTACTGGTCCTGACGTCGGCGCTTTCGAGCACCATGCGGACGCCGACGGGGAGCGGCGCCGAGGCAGCGGAGGCGACGTCGCTCGGCGGAAGGTCCGGCCGGTACACGGGAGGGAACTGCACGAGCTCGCAACCGCTCTCGTCGCTCTTGTCCCTGCAGTCGAACTTGAGGTCGCAGCGCTGGTACAGGGGGATGCACGTCGCGTCGTCGCACGAAAAGCTGCCCGCCCCACAAGGGGTCAGCAGAAGCGTGTGCTCCACGGGCGGCTTCCTTCCGCAGACGGAGCGCTGCAGGGCCCAGCTGCGTCGTCCCATCGGGAAGCCGGATTCGCTTTCGGAGAGGACGGCCACGACCTCGTTCCTCTGGCGGTCCCACCAGACCCAGCGGCCGTCCGTGTCGTTCCTCGTGATCATGTAGTTAGAGTAGCCGCGGAAGTGGAACTCCCCCGAGGCCTTCTGGCGGGCGACGAAGTGGATGTTCCTCGCGTGCTCCTCGCACGCACCCAGGAGCGTCCACACGATCCCCTCCGGCACGTCGCACACCGTGCACAGCTTCTGGGAACACGCGACGTCGGTCAGGCCGGCCGAGGACCCATCGAGAAGAATCGCGGCGCAGTTCTGCAGGAAGTCCCCGTCGGGTGCCCCGGGTCGCCACGAGACCTGCGCAGGAAGGCCGTCCTTGTGGTACGTCCATTCCCCTTCCTTGGCGATGTCCGTGACCCCCGTCCAAAGCCTCGAACAGGTCTCGTTGTCAGCAAAGCCAGAGATGAGTCGTCTGAGGCCGTCCACTTCCGAACTCCGAGGCGTCGTCACCGAGCCTCCCAAACCCTCGCACACTTGAAAGGCTGCCTTGGAGGAGACGGGCGGGAAGAAGAACTGCTTCGTGTCTTTCTTGTCGCTGC
>NC_051398.1:863224-865724 GCF_015228065.2 Penaeus monodon | reverse complement strand
AATAACGAAGAATGAAAAATTATCTAACACACACACACACACACACACACACACACACACACACACACAAACACACACACACACACACACACACAAACAAACACACACACACACACACACACACACAAAGGAATAACGAAGAATGAAAAATTATCTTTAAAAAAACACACACACGCAAACAGAATTCAGTAACAGAACACTACCACAGAGAACCATCACGAAGCGCAACCTCCCTCCTGACTGGCCTGTGCTACACTGACCTCCCAAAGGCAACTCGGGAACGCAATTACCTCGGCTACACTGACACACCCACTCTTACTGGAGGGGAAGTTATTATGATGTGTTTCTGTGGTGTTGATGGTGATGTTAGCAATGAGGGGAATATGCTGTTATGTGTTTTTGTGGTGTTGATGTGATGGGAATATGTTCTTGTGTTTGTTTTTTGTTGATGTGATGATGGCAATGGCATTAATATTATTATTACTATTGATATTATTGTTATTGTTGTTATTATTATTATTATTATTATTATTATTATTGTTATTGTTGTTATTATTGTTATTATTATTATTATTATTATTATTATCATTATCATTATTATTATTATTTTCATTATTATTATTATTATTATCATTACTACTACTATTATTACTACCATTATTATCATTATTACTAGGGTGATTGAAGTTTGAGGCAATGGAACATCAACGAAAACATGCAAAATATGCAGAACAACCACAAATCAAAACATCCAGTCAAATCAATTCACGCACATAAAGAACACATCAGATTGATAATGCTCTTTTGAGAACGTGCTGTGCTGTTTAAGACTATTTTTTGGATTTCTTCTAATTTTGGATTTCCTGGTATTTGCTCAAGAAACTTATCCGTACCTTCTTTTATAAGGCCAAGAGGTCCAATAACAACAGGCAAAGTTTTGGTTTTTAAATGCCACATCTTTTCCACCTCTACTTCCAGGTCTTTATACTTTGATATCTTCTCGAACACTTTTGTTAGGACGTTTCTGTCTGAAGGGATGCTCATATCTATAAACAGGCAAGTGTTGTTTATTTTGTCCTTGATGACGATATCTGGACGATTTGCCTGTATAGTACGATCTGTGTGAATTGGAAAGTTCCACAAGATTGTAGCATCTTTGCCTTCAGTAACTGGCTCTGGATGGTGTTTGTACCATTTATCTTGTGTTCCGATAGAAAAGTGTTTGCAGATCTTCCAGTGCAGGTACTTGCCCACTCTGTCATGTCGATTTTTGTACTCATTCGATGTTAATATTGAGCAACCAAATACAAAGTGATCAATTGTCTCAACCTTGTCTTCACAAAACCTACACTTTGAGTCAGTGCCATTGTGCAAGATGTTAGCTTGATAGTTTCTGGTAAACAAACTTTGATCTTGGGCTGCAAGAATAAAACCCTCTGTTTCCCCTTTAAGTCCAGAGCTTCTAAGCCACTGATGGGTTGCAATTTCATCTACATCAGTGTGTTTGCTTTGAGTTGCAAACTATCCGTGGAGAGGCTTTTCATGCCACCTAGATTCAAGTTTTTCTTGTCCGACCTTCTTTGCTTTTTGTTTTTTATGTTTAGCAGCCAGTGTTGGCAACATATGTTCAATGTTTTTGCTCTCAATACCTAATTCCTGAGAAAATTTATTTGATTCCTTTACTATTGAGTGTAACCTTTTAGAGTTTTCATGTACTCTAACTAATTGAAGCATCCAATCGCTGGTTAGATCTAAGTATTGCAAGAGACCAATCGTTGTTGTTTTGTACGATAATTCCAACTGCATCATCCCCCTACCTCCTTTACTTCTAGGGACGTACAGACGGTCTACGTCTGATTTAGGGTGATACATTCTGTTGCATGTCAATTGCTTCCTAATTTTGGTGTCAATTTGTTTGAGTTCACGTAAGTTCCAGTCTATCACGTTAAAACTATATGTAACCACAGGTATTGCAAGAGTGTTGATTGCTGTTAGTTTGTTCTTTGAGTTTAATTCTGTTTTCAGGATTGACCTTACTCTTCGGATGCATTCTGTACGTATTTTTTTCTTCATCTATGATTGTTGTATCCCATTTCCTTCGTTTATTCCTAGATATTTATAGGTTTCTTCCTGATCCAATTCTTATATTACGGTATCAATACTTAACTTTATATTGTCAGATGTCACTAGTTTTCCTTGCTTAAAGGTTGCTTTAGCACACTTATCGAGACCAAACTTCATACCTATGTCATCATTGAAATCTTTTACAGTTTTCAGCAACCTTTCCAATTCATTATCATTCTGAGCATAAAGTTTCAAGTCATCCATATAGAATAAATTATTGATCTTCTTGTCCGTGATCTTATATCCATACCGTGTGTTGTTAAGAAGCTGGGAGAGTGGGATAAGTGCCATACAGAATAAAAGAGGGGAAAAAGAGTCACCCTGGAAGATTCCGCATCTGATTCGCATGTTGTTTGAAATTATTATTATTATTATT
>NC_051398.1:848224-855724 GCF_015228065.2 Penaeus monodon | reverse complement strand
CCTCCCCCACCTATCCCCCCACATCTCCCTCTCTCTCTCTCCTACCCCCACCTCCCCACCTCCTCTCTCCCACTCCCCACCTCCCTTCCCCATCCCCACCAGACATCATCTTCCCCAAAGAGGAATTCGAGAGCTGTCAACTCAGATCCGGACGCCCAGGAGTCTGCCGCCTGATCCGCTCGTGCCCTGAGGTTCTACAGACGCTGTCCACTCGGAACCCGGTTCACTGTGGCTTCGTCGGGAGGGAACGCTCTATGCCTGAAAGAACCTCCAATAGTAAGGAGAGGGAGGTTTGCTCTTTTTTCTCGTTCATATTCTTCTTCTTATTCTTATTCTCCTTCTTCTTTTTAATCTTCTTTTTCTTCTTCTTCATCTTCTTTTTCTTCTTCTTTTTCTTCTTCTTCGTCTTCATCTTCTTCTTCTTCATCTTCTTTTTCTTCTTCTTTTTCATATTATACATTTTGCATATGATTATTTTTATTTTATTTTTATTCTTACTTTTTATTATTATTAATCTTCTTTTCTTCTTCTTCTTTCATCTCTTTTTCTTCTTCTGTTTTCTTATCTTCTTCATCTTCTTTTTCTTTTTTCTTCTTCTTCTTCTTCATTTCCTTTTCTTCTTAACTTCTTTTTCATCGCTTTTCTTTCTTAATCTTTTTCTCATCTTAATCTTCTTTTCTTCTTCATCTTCTTTTTCTTCATTTTCTTCTGTATCTCTTATTCATCTTCATGTTTGGTCTTTAACGTGTAAGTTTTTTTCTTCTTCTTTTTGTGTGTGTTTGGCTTTGTCTTGTTGTGTTCTTTTGTTTGTAATGTTTGTCTTTTCTTTTAGTGGTTTTTACGCTTTTTTTTTTTTTTTTTTTGCTTTTTGTAAACTTTATTTATGGAAAGCTTGGTGTGTGTGGTTACGTGTTTGGGTGTTTGTGGTGTGTGTGTTTATGGATGAAGTTATATACTCACTTCACTCTTTATCGTAAATAATTTACTACAGCGTTTGTCTTGCATTTTCTCTCTCCATTACGGTAGTGGAGAGCTTCTAATTATGTTAAATCATCTAATTGTGTCAGTCGTAAATGTGTTGGCTGCCTTAAACGCTCTTTGAAGTGAGTTTGCTTTTATTGTATAAAGTCACCTTTATCTTAATTTCCTTTGAAAACGACGTCTATTATACTATATATATATATAATATATATATATATATATATATATATATATATATATATATATATATATATATATATATATATGTCAAGGGCCGCGGTGGCCGAAGGTTAGAGCGTCGGACTCAAACTGTCACGACGGCAATCTGAAGTTCGAGGGTTAGATTTGTCACCGACCGACCGCGTTGTTTACCTTGGGCAAGGAACTTCACCTCGATTGCATGCATAGCCACTGGTGCCAAAGACCAGCTCAAGTCCTCAGTGCTGTCCCAAGCCGGATAAAATAAGAGAGAATGATTACAAAAAAGTAACACCGGCACTCTCCGTGAAAGGAACTGGGGACCCTACCAGTTACTCACGCCAAGAGCTATCACAACGTGAAAACTGCAATTGAGTATCAGGCTGTGACCACGCGGCGCAGACATGAACCTACCGTAAATGATGATGATATATATACTATATTATATATAGCCAAACGAAGTTTCACATTCAATATATTGTTAAACGGAATAGTATGTCATTTCACTTCTAATTAAATATATTTCCCATTTCAGAGGAATCCAACGGTTACACCCGTTTGGATATCTCTCCACCTCAAGTCACTTTGGTAGATATGGCAACGTTAATTACTATGCAAATAATGAGTAGATAGGGTAGAATCGACTGGTAGTTGAAATGTACATGAATATCTTGCATATACGTGTTTTGGAGAAGGGATATGTATGTAATTCAGGTTGGCTATATAGGTAGGCAGCTATACCCTATTGTATATAAAAAAAAGAAAATACATATTCAATAAACAACTTCAACGACACCTTTTTTGCTATTACACTTTAGTCGCAGGGAGTTCTAACACCGCAGTACTAAACCACTTTAATATCCATGACTTAGTCATTATATGAAATTATATCTTCGTTTAGACAAGACTAAATGTGAGTTGTTGAAGGAAGCGATGCATCTGCACCAGTAGTGTTCCCGCATTGTAAGGCCTCAAGGGATAAAGGGTCACGTTTTATGTTCATGTCGACCCTTGGTTTGGAGAGATATGTGAAGCTTCAAATAGTCTACAGGCTTTAGTAATCCTGACATTTTTCTTCTTTCCCTCTCCATTCCTTTTCCTTTCCTTTTCCTTTTCTTTTTCTTTCCTTTCTTCCTCCTCCTCCTCCTCCTCCTCCTTCCTCTTCATCCCCATTTTTTTCTCCTTCTCCTCCTACTCATCCTCCTCCTCCTCTCTCAGCCTCCTTCCCTCCTCCTCTCCTTATCCTATCCCTCTCTCTCACCAATCCTCCTCACTCCTCCTCCTTTCTCCTCCTCTTATTCTTCTCCTCCTCCTTTCCTCCTCCTCCTCATCCCCTCCACCTCCCCCTCCTCATTCCTCCTCCTCCTCCTACTCCTCTCTCATACCTCCTCCTGCCTCCTCTCCTCCGCACTCCTCCACTTTCTCTTTAATTCACAAACGCAACATGTGCCTTCTCAAGTTTGCGGGAAACAGGGAGTTTATTCGCACCGGCTTGTGGTTCTCTCTACTACGTGGTGTTCAGCGACGGTGTCAGCGTTCGCGATTTTCCGATAAGTGATAGGAGAACGGCTTGCGTTCAGGATGCTTGGCAGTCATGGTCTGTCTCCGAGGTTTGGGACTGGGGGATTTTTTTTCGTTTTTCTCGTGTTTTTTTTTTTTTTTTTTCGGGGAGGGGGGTTGGTTGTTGGGTGGTGGTTATTCTGTTGGTTAGTTTGAGTGGGTGTGTTTTTCTGTCTGTCGTAGTTCTGTGTTGTAGTTTTTGTTTTGTTTGTTGTATTGTATTTGATTTTATTTTGTTGCAGGCCTTGTAGTTTGTGGTTTGATTACTCTGCTATTGATGAAATATCAAAGTACCGGTTTCGTGTGTAAGCTATGAGATAAACACATCTGTGGTTGATATATTAGATAGGTGTAGATAATGAGCAAAATACAGACACAGTAACGTGCGATGCAATGATGCAGTGACCATCCATAATAAATATCCTGGTCTTTTTATTATTGTTACGTTTCCTTTCACTACAAACACGAACTTACGCCACACACACACACACACACACACACACACCACACAAACACACACACACACACACACAACACACACACACACACACACAACACACATCACTCACACACACTCACTCACGCACAGACAACACAGCCGATTTACTTTTATCTCCTCTAGAGTACTAGAACCCATACTTTCCTCATGCGATAAGTGAGGTATGCGTATAATCCTCTTTAGCATGTATAGATATATATATATAAGATTAAGATAGATTATAGTAGAATATTATATAATATAGGATAGAGAGAGAGATAGATATAGAGATATATATATATTTAGTATTTATATAGATATATAGCCATATATATATAAGAGATATATATATATATATATATATATAGATATAATTATATAGTATGACACACATATTATATATCGAAGATAATTACTGAAACAATTTATCCATTGTGGCACTTTGTGTTTGTTTATATGAAAATGGAGAGAGAGAAAGAGAGACAGACAGGACAGAGACAGAGAATGAGAGGAGAGAGCGTCAGAAGGACAGAGACAGACAGGCAGTACAGACAAACAGACAGACAAAACAGACAGACAGGCTAGATAGATAGATAGATAGATAGAGAGAGAGAGAGAGACGAGAGAGATGAGAGGAGAGAGAGAAAGTCGTGTTGAGAAGTAATTATACATTTCAGTAGTATATATTATATGTAGAGAGAGAGGGAGAGAGAGGAGAGGATGAAGGGAAGAAGAAGGAAGAAGAGAGGGAGAGGATCGGGACAGGGATAGAGAGAGGGATAGAGATAGGGATAGACAGACGAAAGGACACACGCACACACACACACACAGATAGAGAGAGCACACAACAGACCACAAACACTCAGACAGGCAGAGAGAGGAGCAAGGGTAATTATGCAAAGGTAAACGTACTTCTTAACCCCTCCCCCTCCCCTTGTCTCCCCCCCCCTCTCAGAATTTGGAGGACTCCACCCCCGTGAATGTCCCCCCCCCCCCCCCGTCGGTCTCCTTGGGCCGTCCCTTCCCCCCCTCACCACCACGGAAGCGCCGTCGACTATCGTAAGTAATGTTAAAGTTCATAATGTTCTTGTGCGTGTATGTGGAGTTGTGTGGTGCGGTGGGTGTGCGGGGCACGTTGTGGTGGGTTGTCGTGGGGTGTGTGGGGTGGGGGGGTAGGGGGGTTGTTCGTTTGTGGGTATGGGTGTGGGTCGGGTTGTGTTGTTTGTTGTGGGGGGGGGGGGAGGGAGTTGCTTGGGTGGGTGTGCGTGCGGGTTATATATAGGTAGATATATATATACGGGGTATATAATTATTAAACTACCTAATATAACAGCGAATATCCAGCCGTACCCTTTCTACCTCCCCACACCTCACAACCCACCCCTTCCCCCCGCCCACCCCTCCGCAGTCTGACCCCGCCTCCTGGAGGAGCCCTACAGCGCCAGGGCTTCACCATCAACCGACGTAAAGAGAGACGGGGACGGGTCGGAGCTTCGGTGGTCGAACGGCACTCACTACAACCCGAATACAAGGTGGATTTCGTCTCTCTCGTGGGGCAGAAACGTCAGGCTTCGTCCTCGCTAAGATATGTCAGTGTGGGTTTGGGCGGTGTTGGTTGTGTGAGGGTGGGGGTGGGGGGTGAGGATGGTACCTGTGTGAGTGGGGTGGGTTACCTGGTGTGGGGATGGGGGAGAGGGAGGTACCTGTGGGGATGGGGTGTGAGAGGGAGGGACCTGGGTGTGGTGGGTGTGTGTGTGTGTGGGGTGCGGGTGTGTGTGTGTGTGAGAGAGAGAGAGAGAGAGAGAGTGAGGGTGAGTATGGGTGGTATGTGGATGTCGACGTGGGTATGCGGGTGTGTTTGGGGGGGTGTGGTGGGTGTGTGGGGGGGTATATGTTATAAAGTATATGGTGTGTTTGTGTTGCGTTACTGAAGAATAAGTGTTTTGTATTGAGGGGGGGGGGGGGGTTAGGGGGTTAATGAAGTATACGGTGCTGAGTGTAAGCGAGGAGGGGACGATGTTGAATTATTGAATTTGTTTACATTGGAATGTGTATAGTAGGATGTGTATCATCAATTCATCATCACCATCACATCATCTTCATCATTATCAATATCATCATCGCAATCACCACCCATTATCATCACCATCACCCACCACCACACCACCCTCGTCACATCATCATCATCATCCTCATCATCATCATCATCATCATCATCATCATCATCATCATAATCAATCATATCACATCATCATCATCACCACCATCATCATTATACCATCATCACACCACCACCAACATCTCATCCTCATATTATAATTATTTCCCGCACTTCCCCGTTTACATGAGCTAGTGAATGTAATCTATTTAATGAGCAATGATATAGATTCATAGATGTTTTACGTTCAATTTCATGTCGAATAATGGGAACACTGTTATTAGATACTGTATTTGCATGACCTGTATCATGTAGCGTTAGTGGAGTAGGGGTTTAAAAATGCATTTCTATGAACAGTATTAAGACACATTGTAGATTTTAGCAAATACTCGTGATGAAATTATTTGAATGAACAGATTGCTTCGTATGATTTTTTTGTTGTTGTTGTTGCTTAAACAGAGTAGTCTAGTAACATATAAAACATATTACCAATAAATTAGAAATAAGTATAAATACATATAACATAGGATGTAATACGTAGCAAGTACAATGAATATAATACAAACCAAAATATAACTATAGGTCAATAAGATTACAAATACGTATCTTACATAAATATAGCATATGACCTTACCAGGCCAATGAACGATACAAAACAAATATAACTAGATAAATAAAGATACAAAATAAGCATTTTAAGATAATATATGAACTTACCAGGCATTGCGTGGGCCGAAAGAGAACGGACGGTTTCATCGATTGGTTTCCCCCCTGACGGCGTTATCATCACAATGAGCAGTGGGTGTTGTCAGCCGCCCATTGCTTCCTACAGAGGTGAGTATGGGGGTGTGTGTGGGGGAGGGGGAAGGGGGGAGGTGTGTGGGGGAGGGGGAAGGGGAAGGAGGGAGGGAGAGTATGTGTGCGCTTGTGTGTTTGTTTGGTGTGTGGTGTTTTCGTGTGTGTTGTGGTGTGTTTGTTTGTTTTGGTGGTGTGTGTGTGTTTGTGTGTGTGTGTGTGTGTTTGTTGTTTGGGCGTTGTTGTGGTTTGTGTGTGTGTGTTGTGTGGGTGTTTGTGTGTGTGTGTGTGTGTGTGAGGTGTGTGTGTGTGTATAGTTGTCTCTGTTACTAGAGGCGATTGTAAGGGTGACCTGTACTGTAGGAAGTTACCCATATTTATTCTTTATTCATTACTGTTATGCTTATGTTATTCATGTTTTATTAATATGATTCAGTTTTCCATGTACTGAGTAGGTATTTTTGTTTTTACATTATGATATTTAGATGTTCTATATTGTTATATATTATATGTATTTATATTATCATGTCATATTTTATTTACATCATTCATATTTTATTTATATCGTTTATATTATGTTCATACCATTTATATCTTAATTATGGCATTTATATTTCATTTCATTCATATCATTTCTATTTAATTAATATCATTTATATTTTATTTATATCAATTATATTGTATTCACATCATTTATATTTTATCATATAATTGATATTCAATTAATATCAGTAATATTTATATATGATATTTATATTTGATGCAGCTCATTCATATTTATCTCTATAATCTATATTTTTAATATTATTTATATTTTGTCAGATCATTTTCTTTTATGTATGTCATTTCATATATATCTAAGGTAATGTATTATATTTTTACACATCCTATTAATTTTATATTATCTACGTCATTTTCCTTTATCATTAGCGATTTAGTTATTTAGTTATTATTTTTTATTATATTACTCCCATCTCCAATGTACTGAGGAAGGTGACTGTATTTATATTTTTTTCACATCCTATTAATTCTATATTCTACATATTTATATATTTTGTATTTATTTATTCATCTTATCTATCTAGTATCTACTTAGTTAGTCATTTTATTTGTTTATTTATTTATTATCTATTTATTTATTTATTATTATTTATTTATACTCCCCCATCTCCCCTGAATGAAGGAGGTGACTGTGGTCCGCCTGGGAGAACACGATACAGTGGACGACAATGAGGGAGCCATGCACAAGAATCGGTGATCGCAGGTTATTCTGTATCCTGACTACCATTTCATTCATGCAATCAAGACTGGCGTTGATTCAAGCTCGAAC
>NC_051398.1:838224-843224 GCF_015228065.2 Penaeus monodon | reverse complement strand
GACGTCATCGCAACATAGAGAGAGAAAATCGATTAAGCACAATAAAATGTATCAGAGAAAAACTGTGTGTGTGTGTGGAGTGGTGTTGTGTGTGTGTGGGTGTGTGTGTGTTGTGTGATGTATGTATGTGGGTGTGTGTGTGTGTGTGTTTTTGTGTGTGTGTGTGTGTGTCATTGTGTGTGTGTGTTGTGTGGTGTTTATATATATATCATATTCAATAACGGTATGCTCATGCTTGGGCAGCCGTGGACCTCTCCCACATCCTTCGAATCAACTCGATCTTGCGCTTTTTCTGTCCACTTTACTAGACAGCCCGCAATAGCTTTGATGTTGTTGCTCAGTATTGTCTCGGTTTGCCTATTCCTCTGTTCCTATCACCATCCCTGTCAGCAAGTTTTTCTAAATACTTTTACTTCTCATCACCATGACCAATAAACTTTATTTTCCTTTTGTTCAACAGACTGTCTTTACAATTTATTTTTATCAGCACTTCATCATTCGTTTTCTTCTTCTGGTCTAGTTAAGACGCCAGTACTCGTCTGTAACACCACATTCACAAACGATGATCTTTTCTTGTCTATTATTCAGCACCGACACTCAGAACCATATAGCAATTGGGAAAACTAGTGGTTCAATAACCTCAGCTTTGTCCGTAAGGTAATTGCTTCGGTCTTTCCAGATGTTATGAGAGCAACTGTGGCTTCGTTTTGGGCAATGTAATTCTTCTTTTATCTACGGGGAATCATCATACGTATTAGTGAAAACAGCTCCAAGATAAGTGAACTCTTTTCACATTACATGATTGAAAATGTTCATAATTGTTCATTGCCGGTTATCTTTGAATCTCATGATCTTAGTTTTTTGGCATAAGAACAAGCCAGCCTTTTGCGCTTGCTCTCTAATTATTCTAGTTGTTTGTAGTCAGTGATATGCTGGCAATAAAACTATAATCATCGGCCGTACCTTTAGATTTTATGTTTGTATCCTCCAACATCTACAGTTCTTCAAAATTCTCTAGAGCACTCTCATAATTGTTTCAGAATTATCGTTAAAGAGATGCCGAGACAGAACGCAACCCTGTCGCACCTTGTTCGACTTCGAAATATTTCTGTTAACCCAATAAAGTGGTTGTACAGCGCTTGTGTTGAGATACATGGCTTGTTATTAGTGGATGATGGTTTTGGAAACTTAATCGTTCATGTTATCCAGAGGGATATCGTGATCAACAGAATCAAAAGCTTTGAGTAATCGATGAAACCCAGTATAGTCTTCTGATGATACTGTTTTCGTTTTGATCAATTTCAGATTTAGAATCTGTTTTTGTACCTTTTCAAGGGCGAACACCTGTGTTCTCTGCACTTCTCTTATTCCAACTTCATCTTTCCGAAATAATTTTCAACAAAATTTGTGCTGTGGACTATAAGCAATTGTCTGTATTGGTTGCATTGGAGTGCGTCCACTGTGTTTAGGTATGGGAGTAAAGACTGATTTACCCAGCTTATGGCCATCTTTATTACATATTTTTGTTACAAATTATGTAGAAGAAGTATTGAACACTTTCGCAGAATTCTTGATTAGGCTCTGTTATTTCATCTATTCCCGAGCTCTGTATTCTTTAATTCTGTTAATGGCTTCTATAACGTCTAGCAGTGGCGGTGGTTCATCTTCGCTGTCATTGAGTATCCTATCTCTCTCTCTCTCTCTATCATCTATATATATATATTATCTACGATATTATAAGAGTAGATAGATATGGAGAGAGAGAGAGAGCGAAAGCGAGACAGACAGACAGACAGACAGACAGACAGACAGAGACAGAAGAGCAAAAAAAACACAGAGAGAGTTGAGCTACTGCGTAAGTCAACAAACAAACAGAGAGAGGAGGTCTTAAATATTATCAGAGTCACCAAACACAGGCCATCCAATACTAGAATAGAAAAAACAGGGACTTCCACGATTGGACATCAAAATTTCCCATACTTTCTGTAAAAGTAATAACAATGAGAATTTTGTCTCGGCTACACACGTAGAAAAGTACCAAATGGCCAACTACCGGGAAAATATATATTGTATTGACTTGATACAAATCTCCTCCGGGGTTAGGTAACGAGCGCAGCCTGGAAAATATAAACTTATGTGGAGTATG
Source organism: Penaeus monodon (assembly GCF_015228065.2). Classification (NCBI taxonomy): domain Eukaryota; kingdom Metazoa; phylum Arthropoda; class Malacostraca; order Decapoda; family Penaeidae; genus Penaeus; species Penaeus monodon. Next base: position 841,078 of record NC_051398.1, on the reverse strand, counting down.
TCTTGTATGATAAAGAAACAAACTCCCTTTTCTTTAATAATAATTCTTTAAAAAGAAGAAGCTTATCGCTATTAAGTTACCAAAAGATCAAATAATATCATGACACGTTTTGAATACGGTCAAAATAGTATTCGAAATGTCTCGAACCAAAAGAAAAGTACTATGTTCAAAAGTATTCTGTTTACAAGCCATGCACGTGGATGTTGTGCAGGCGGCATCTGCAGACTGGCAGGATGGAATAATTGCTGGTTTTTTAATTAAATATTTGTTATCCGAACAGTAAGGTATTCGTGGGTGTGTTGTGTGTGTGTGTGGTGTCGTGTGTGTGGTGGGTGTTGTTGTTGTGTGTGTGTGTGTGTGGTGTGTGTGGGGGTGTGTGTGTGTGGGTAAATATAAAATCCAAAATGAAATATGTACTGGTATTGTTTGTTTTCGATAGAAATACTGAAAAGACATACTTGAAGAACTACGGTGTCCCCCCTTTTGTTTCCATTAAGGGTTTTTTCAATTTTTAAATTTTGGGTTGGGGGGTTTGGTTTAGAAATTTTTTTTTTTTTTTTTTGTATAATTTGGGAACAATTGTTTCCATCTATCTTTGACTTTTTTCCACAATAAACAAGTCCATTTTCATTTTGATAGTGTCCTTTATGGGTTTAAATTTTCGTGTATGTTTGTACTACCGAAAGTTTAAACCTAAAGGGACACATCAAACTAAAGATGGACGGTTTTATGTGATGGAAAAGAAGCAAAGATAGATGGAATCAATATTGCCAACTTACAAAAAAAATAAAAATCAAAAACAACTTAATTAAACTCAATACAGCGGGGATAAACCACCCCCACTGCTGGACAAATTTAAAAAAGCCATAAAAAAAGAAAAAAAACAGACCCCCGGAATAGATGAAAAAAAGAACAAATTAAGAATGCGGGCAAAAGTTTTGAATACTTCTTCTAAAAACTCTGTAAAAAAATATGTATAATATTATGTTATATTATATAATATATAATATATATATATAATAAAATTATATATATATATATATATACAATTTTCACAAAAAATACGGAGCCAAAAAGTCAATTGTATATTTAACAAGTTGAATAACCCCCTCATTCTTTTACGAGGTTACTGCAACGTTGTATTTACCCTTTTTAAAAAGATTTTATTTTTTTTTGCATCCCCAGGGGTTTTGAAAGGCGAAGTTTTATTAAATCCCTTTTTTAGGGGGCCCGAAGCAAAGAAAATGTTCGATCGGTGTGTGTGTGTGTGTGTGTGTTTTTTCCAAGTGCTCATTTTTATTCTATTTTTTTTTTTTTATTTTTTTTTTATTTATTATATAATATATATATATAATATATATATATATATAATAAAAGTAAACCTTTCACGAATTATTTTGCTAAATCTTTAAAACAAAAAAACCTACGAGGCTGTGTAGGATGTTTGTTTCTTCACTTCTTTTTTTTTTCTTTCTTTTTTTTTCTTTTTGTTATGATCCATTCAGAATTTGTTTTTATCCAAAAAAAAGACCAAAAGCAACGTGTTAATTTATTTTTGTTTTTTCCCCTTTGCCTTTTTTTTCTCTTTCTCCCCCTCCCTCATCTGTTTATAATCTTGTTTTATTCTATATTAATAAAAGAATAGCGATGTTTTTCTCGGAAAATGGCACGTTTGGGTGCTTTTTATCTATTTTCCTTTAAGTACAAAAGAAAAAATTTTCCCTCTGGGTAAGTCCGCCTGCTCACGAAAAGTACTCTGGAGAAGAAAAATTTGCTTTTAGACCGTAAACCCTTTAAACCCCAAGGAAAGTCGTGTCGTGACCTATAAATTGTGATACGATAAAAGTACTGCCAAAAGGGGAAAGACAGGCAAAAAGGGGAGAAGTTTTGATTATCTTCCATTTTCGAGGGGAGAAAATTTTTCAGGCCATACCCAAAAACCCAAACGGACATTCAAATAAGCACCCCAGACTAGGTGAAGACGTTATTTCTTCTTCCCCCAACACATTTTAAATTTTCAAACCTAATTAATAAGGTTGATCGTAGACTGCATTGCGACAGCAGCACATGTGAAAAATCTGTACTGAAAATGGGAATTCCCCTGGCAAATAATATGATTAAGCCCTGATTTAAAATTTTAAAGGGCACAGATTGTGGGGTATTCTTTAAAATTTTCCGAAAATGAAAAATTTTTGTATCAAGCACAGAGAAAAGTATAAAATCACAAATAGGGGGTATCTTACAAAAACTTCTTTTTAGGGCCCTGTCCCCCAAGGACGTTTGGGGATCATGGGTTTCCATGATTTTTTTTTCAATTTAGAGCGTGGTTTGCCGTTGCCTTCCGCCACAAAAAATTAAAACATTTATTTTTTGCATTCCCCAAAATAAAAACCCCCAAAAAACTAGAATCCTCTGTTACTTTAAATTTCACCGGAGTCAAGATATCATTAAATTTTTTCTCCTTTCCTTCCAAATAACAATAATATAATTACAGACTCCAGAAATTTTTTTAGTAGGGTTTTATAAAAAATATTATATATAAAATATATATATATATATATATATATATGTATAATTATATCTATATTTATATTTTTATGTATATATACTATAATATACATATATATATATATAATATATTTTATTATAATAATATATATATTGCGCGGTGGTGTGTGGTGTGTGTGTGTGTGGTGTGTGTGTGGGGTGTGTGTGTGTGTGTGTGTGTGTGTACAATATTTATTTATTTTACTTACTATATTTAAAATATTATATATATATATATATATATATAATTATTATATAATTTATAAATAGTGGTCAATGGACACTGGTCTTCCCCTCACGAATACAT
>NC_051398.1:836534-838124 GCF_015228065.2 Penaeus monodon | reverse complement strand
AAAAGAAAAAAAAATCCACTGGAAAAAATCGATTAGAGCCCCAAAAGAACATGTAGACTGAACTTGGCCTTAAAATTTTATCACATTAATTTCGCGACCTGTTAATAATAGAGGGGAAAGGGTGGAAATCTGCGGGTTCTTCACGCCACGTTTCTCTCTCTCTCTCTCTCTCTCTCTCTCTCCTCTCTCTCTCTCTCTCTCAATCTCTCTCTCTTTCTCCATCTACCTTCCCCTCCCTCTTTCTATTTCCCTTTCACTCGAACCCCCACCACCTCTCAACCCTCCACCCTTTCCCCTTTCCCTTCCCTCCTCCTTCCTCCTCCCTCCTTCCTCCTTCCTCCCTCCTTCCTCCTTCCTCCTTCCTCCTTCCTCCTTCCTCCTTCCTCCCTCCTTCCCTCTCCCTCCCCCTCTGTCTCACCGCCACTCTTCCTCCCACCACCCACGTCCTTCCACCCTACCCCTCCTCCCTCCCTTCTCCTTCTTCCCTCCTGCCTCCTTCCTCCTCCCTCCTTCCTCCTCCTCCTTCCTCCCTCCCTCCCTCCCTCCCTCCCTCCCTCCGTCTCCGTCTCACCGCCCCTCTTCCCCGTTCCTCCAGTGTCCTGGCTGAGTCAAGGCCAGGTAAGAGCGGTGGGGTCGTGGTGGTGGTGGTATGCGGCAGTGAGAACCATTGTGCGATTCGTGGCGCCTCTTAGCTATGATTGATTTTTTGTGTTCTAAGGAAGAAGGGGGAAAAAAGTGGGGTGGGTTGGGGAGGTGGTGGGGGTGGGGGGGTGGGGGGGAGAAATGTAAGATTGTTAGAAACATCAGTACGGGAGGAGGGGGGATGGAGGAGGGGGAGGGGGTGGGGGGGAGGGGGAGGGAAATGAGGAGGGGAGGGAGGGAGGGGAGGGGGGGATGGGAGGGAGGGGGGGAAAGAGGAGGGGAGGGAATGAGGGAGAGGAGGGGGTGGATGGGAGGAAGAAGGAGGATGGAAGGAGGGAGGGATGGGGGGGAGAGAGGAAAGGGAGGAAGAGAGGGAGGGGGGGAGAGAGAGAGATAGAGAGACGGAGGGAGAGAGAGAGAGAAAGAGAGAGGAGGGGGAGAGAGAGAGAGAGAGAAAAGCAGAGAGAGACAGAGAGAAACAAAACAAAAACAAACAAAACATAAAAAAAACAACAAAAAAGCGAAGTAAAACCCCCAAAATAAAACCAATTGTCGTTCAACACCCCCCCTTTCTCCAATTAACGCGATCCCCTTCCTGCTGCTCTGCGGCCCAGCGTTTTTTTTTTTTTTTTTTTTTTTTAGACTTTACTGCTGACTGACTGATGGCTGACTGACCGACTGAAAGGGCCGACCGACTGACTGACTGACTGACTGACTGACTGAATGACTGACAGATAGACAGACTGACTGACAGACAGACTGACAGACAGACTAACAAATTGACTGACTGACAAACTGACTGACTGACTGATGACTGACTGACGACAGACTGACTGCCTGACTGCTTGACTGCCTGACTGACTGACTGACTGACTGACTGACTGACTGACTTAATGACTGACTGACTGACCGACCGACCGACCGACAGGCAAGAAGGCAGACAGACAG
>NC_051398.1:824034-826534 GCF_015228065.2 Penaeus monodon | reverse complement strand
TCTTTTCTTTGCTCACTATATACCAAAAACAAAATTAAAGTGAACTTGTAACTTCCTAGGTTTTCATGAATCAAGCAAAAGGCACAGAAATCAAGGCAAACAAGTTGACCTTAATGAAAATGTCACCAGTTTTGACTTTTTTTTTTTTTAATAGGATATAAATTTGAATTTTCTATTCTTCGTTCTCGTCACTATTCCATTGATAAAATAAATAAATGAATACGGGAGATGACCGATGTGTTCGGATTTGTGTCTCAGCAATTGTTTTAGGCTCGTAGGGTATTCAAGTCAATGATAAAAAAACGAAGCCAGACTGTAAGGATTCAGACGTGAGTACCGAACGTTTCCGTTATAATTATAGGAAAAAAATCGTTTTAGGTGTATTCGTTTGTATTCCGGTTAAATGCATACATATATATGAGTAGATACATACATACACACATATATAAATACATACATATATGTACATACACACATACATGCATATATATATGCATACATAAATACATACATACGTACATACATACATACATACATACATACATACACACACACACACACACACACACACACACACACTCACACACACACTCACACACACACACACACACACACACACACACACACACACACACACACACACACACACACACACACATACACACACACACACACATATATATATATACATATACACATACATAAATACATACATACATACATACATACATACATACACACACACACACGCACACACACACACTCACTCACTCACATAGATAGATAGATGGATGTAGATATAGATATAGATATATATATAATATATGTATGTATGTATATTATAAATATACATACATATATAAAATCCGTTAGGAACAAGTACACAAACACATTTACAAACACAGCTCAAAACTATAAACACAAACGCAATCGTGAGCATGCAAATGCACAAACACACTTACAAAGATAACACAAAAATACAAACACAAACGCAATCGTGAACACAGACACACAAACACACACACCCGCGAACACAAACACGCAAACTCTGCATAAATACAGGCACAAACACAATCATGAGCACACAAATACACAAACACAAACGCACAAACACAATAACAAACACAATAACAAACACACCCGCGAGCACAAACGCGCAAACTCTGCACAAACACACACACACACACTCTCCCGGCTAACCCTCACTCAACGCCAAAAGGTCTGGAGGCGAAAAGGTCAATTGCGATGCAAGATTCATTCTGTTGAACAATGTGGCACAAACGGGTACCAAGGGATGCCTCCGTCCGAATTTCTCTTTCTCTTTCTCTCTCTCTGTCTATTTATCTTCTTCTCTGTCTCTGTTTCTGTTTCTGTCTCTCTGCCTCTCTGTCTGTCTGTCTCTCTCTTTCTCTCTCTTCCTCCACCCTGTTTCCGTCCCTGTCTCTGCCTGCCTACCTACCTGCCTGCTTGCTTGCCTGTCTGTCTGTCTGTTTGTTTGTTTGTCTGTCTGCCCTCTCTCTCATTCTTCCCCATTACTGATGACAATAGCAAAACAACACGATTACTAAAATGGCCACTAATGTTACTAATATCACACTTTTTTTAACACACTTTATTTTTTTATAACATCCCACTATATATATATTCATATATACATACATACATATATATATATATATATATATATATATATATATATATATATATATATATATACAAATATATATTTATTTATTTATTTATTTATATTAATTTTTTTATATTTTTATATTTTTTACATTTTCATATTTTTTTATACTTTTTATATTTTCATATATTTTCTTCTTTCTTTTTTTCTTTTTCTTCTTTTTTACAATAACAGGAAACCGCGCGCTGCTAGCGATGACGTCATAACCGCCTCCTCCCTCTTCTTTCTTAACGTTTCATGCACAAAAAAAAAAAAAAAAAAAAAAAAAAAAAAAAAAAACTTATTTCTTTATATTTCCGAGTTTGACTTTGAGATAGGAGTCACTAAAAATGAATTTCCTTAGTTCGTAAAAAATAATAATAATAATAATAAAATGGCTGTGGCATGTCTCATAATTATAACCAAATATGATGTAATTGTTTTTCAATAAAGGATAAAATAAAATGGATGATTGGAAGATGGAACAAAGTGGAAGTGATAAAGCATGAGAAGGAAATTTTATTATCAATCAAATAAATGTGAATTGTTTATTTTTTTTCGAGAAGGTGGAAGGAAGGGATAGGGATTGAGATAGACAGATATATATATATAGAGAGAGAGAGAGAGAGAGACAGATAGACAAAGAGAAAGAAAAAGAAAAAGAGAAAGAGAGAGAGAGAGAGACAGACAGAGACAGATAGACACAGAAAAAGAGAAAAAGAGAGAGAGAGAGAGAGAGAGAGAGAGACAGATAGACAAAAAAAAAGAAAGAGAAAAAGAGAGAGAGAGACAGAGAGAGAGGAGGGGGAGAGAGAGAGAGAGAGAGAGAGAGAG
>NC_051398.1:811534-814034 GCF_015228065.2 Penaeus monodon | reverse complement strand
TTCTCTCTTTCTCTCTGTCTCTCTCTCTCTCTCTCTCTCTCTCTCTCTCTCTCTCTCTCTCTCTCTCTCTCTTCTCTCTCTCTCTCTCTCTCTCTTTCTCACTTTCTGTCTTTCTCACTTTCTCTCTCTCTCTCTCTCTCTCTCTCTCTCTTCCTCTTCTATTTCCTTCATCCATCTCAATAACACGCAAAAAACAAAGCAAAATCGACCTTAATAACCGATGCTTACACGGCTCGAGAAATATGACCTCTCTCATCTCTATCTATCCCTTCCTCTCTCGCCTTCTTTTCTTTTTCTCTCTCTTTCCTTTCCCCTTTCCTCTCTCTCCTTTTCCCTCCTCTTACCTCCTCCCTCTCCTATCTCCCTTTCCTTCTTTCATCTCTCTATCTCTTTCATCTATCACTGCCTCTCATATGTTTGTTTGTTTTTCATTTTGTATCTCCTCCTCCGTTTTTTTTTTCCTTTCCTCTCGCTGTCTTCATCTCTATCTCCCTCTTCCTCCTTCCTCTATCCCTCCCCCTCATTTATCACCTTTCCTTCCGTCTCTCCTCCCCCTGCCTCTCCTTCCTTTTCTCTCCTCTTCTCTCTCCCTTTTCTATCTCCCCTTCTCTCTTTCATCTCTCTATCTCCTTCCACCCGTTCCTCATTCTCCTCTTTTCCTTCTACCTATCCTTCCCTTTCTCCTCTCTTCCCTCTCCCTCTCCTATCTCTCCTTCCTCCCCTTATATCTCAATCACAAAGCAAAAATTGAACCGAAGAAACCCGGTGGTTAGACGCCACGAGAAATACGACTCGGCTTTTGAACAACACAAACGCCGTGGTATAGAGTTTGTCTTTTTCTTTTTTGTGCTTGTCATGTTTTGTTTTTTTTGTTTTCTTTTCTTTTTTTTTTTTACCTTTTTTCTGGTTTGTTCTTCTCTTTTCTTGGCGTTGTTGTTGTTGTTTTTTTCGTTGTTTTTTTCTTTCTTTCTGTCTCGTTCGTTTTTTTTTTCTCTTTCTTTCTTTCTTCCTCCTATTCTCTCTTTCTTTTTCTCTCTCTTTCTCTTTCTTACTCTGATTCCTTCTTTCTTTCTCTTTCACAATGCAACGCCGTGGTTGTTTACTTCTTTGTCTTCCTCTATTCCTCTCGTTTTCTTTCTTCCTCCATTTTTTTTTTTTTCACTCGTTCTCTTTCTATTCTGATTCTTTCTTTCTTTCATTTTTTGTTCCTTCTTCTTCTTTCCATTTCTTTCTCTTCGTGCTTTTCTTTCCCTCTCTTGTCCTCTTTTCTTTCTTTTTCCGCTCTTCCTGTTTTCCTCCTTTCTCTTTGCTCTCCTCGTCCCTTCTTTCTTTTCCTTCCCCTCTTCTCTCTCCTCTCACATCTTTATTCTCTCCCCCTTTCTCCCTCCGCTAATCTCTCTATCTCGTCTTCCTCATCTCCTCCATTTTGAATTCTCTATGTCTTCTATTCTCTATGTCGTCTCTTTATTCCTCCACCCCCCTTCTTGTCACTTTATCCCGATTCTTCATTTCTTATCTTTCCTTCTTACGTTTCCCTTTCTATTTATCATATCCTCGTGTTTTTATCCTTCTCTCGCCTCCTTGCTCCTCTTTCTACTCCCTTTTTCCCTCTTCATTCTTCCATACCTTCCTCCATTCCCTCCCTCCTCTTCATTCCTCTATCCCACTTCCTCTATTCCCCCCTCCCCTTCTACCTCCCTTTCCTCCGTCATCCATTCTTTCGCTCAGAAGAATCTTTACCTTAAATTACATCTGAGGTTTAGTCACGAGCCTAAAGCATTTTGCAAGTAGGAGCAATGATGTAATCCAAGGCCCTTTTTGTAGCATTTTCGAAACCTCTGACACCTTTGGCACACTTTGATACATGTTTGCCCTCTATGCACACATTACTGGAACCAGTTGAAAAATTATTTTGGTATGTATCAGTTTGTATCCCTCTTCCTTGATACAAACCTGGTACACTCCGGACAGCCAATCAGAGCGCGGTATTTTTCAGATACATTTCACGTAGTCTCAGATAAGGACTTATATTAACTACGAATTGCATCGTAAATTTCTTGATGATTTGTTTGATTATTAGAAAGGTTCAGCTTTTCACTAGTACATCAAACATGTTCACTCGATATGGGTAAAAATTTGTAATCAATCACGACATGGTAAGAATTTCCAACGTGTCCGAGTCATATATGGTATTGACTTCGGTAGAATGAATGTTTTCAAAATCATTCTGTACCTCTGTGATTAACCTTACAAGTTCAAAAAAATATAAAAGAAAAGGCTGTGCTTCTTGATTTGCTGATATAATTCACTCAATAAAGGCAAGTAAATGCCCGTGAACATTGGAATTATCCTCTTGACTGATTCGAACACGGAGCTCACTCGCAGAGGATACGATAAGATAAAAAAAAAATCTTATGCAACTTCTATTTTTAACATGAAATACAATGTATGTAATAAAAAAAAAATTCGACTGAATCTGAAAAATAAATTTGAAAGTTTC
>NC_051398.1:794034-799034 GCF_015228065.2 Penaeus monodon | reverse complement strand
CTTCTTTTGAAATATAAGAAATATGCAAGATAATACAAAAATATCCAATACAGACGGCAAAATTATCAGCATCAGAACTGTCAAATGAGTATTAAATATAAAATGTATTAAAATATTAGTTACAGTATAAATGGGGATCCAACTATAAATTTCAAAATACAGTACATAATAGAAAAAAAAATTATCCCTTTTTAGAAATGATCATAGAGACGACTTCAGCGCGAATCTGTATCTTTTCCTGCAATCTGTAATTTGTATCTTTACATGTATTGCAGATATCTTCAGTAGTAGTTTAGCATGTGAAGTTAGATAGTTATTAGAATAGTATATTAGTTAATTATGTAATAATTACCCAATTCACTTACGTAGATAGGCATGTGAAAATTAAAGTGTCACATTTTTATACTAGAATAATTATTGCGTGCAATAATAAGGGCTTATAGTTCGTAGAAAAAATCACACGTTTGCACAAAGCTTATGTAGCGCATTAGACGATTCATTTGTCTGAAATTGATAGAAATTGCTTATTCAAATCCAGCCTTGTGATAGTTAACTTTGAAGGAGTTTAATTTTGAGTTATATTCATTATCATTATTCAGTTTCATTTTGTACTTGGTGGTTATTTATCATTATGTAATTTTATTATTATATATTGTCATTATTGTTCCTATTATCATTATTATTATTATTTATTATTATTGTTTTTTTGCTTTTTTTATAATGAACTATCTTTCCAAATAACACACTTCATAGAAAAATAAATCATTATGATATTCATATATGTATCTTGTATATTTATATAATTACCAGTTTTTTTTTTAATCAGTAGTACTGGCAGCTCTTGGAATAAATAATTTTATAGTGAATAATGATTCTTGATAACATTCTTAATTTTATATTTGAAAAGGATCTTAAACACGAGGATGAAAGATACAACATTCTTGCAGCGATTTATAAGAATAAAATATAATTTGGATATGCTTTCATTATATGCATATTGGATTTCAAAATAGGACTTTCTCGCCATAATTTGATAGTTTATTGTTAATCACATTTGGTTGAATAACATAGATTATGATGTTGGTAGGTGTTTTGAAGATATTGGCGGCTACAGTGTTCTGCCCAAATTGACTGGAAGCTCGCAGTATCCTTGACATGAGACCGATAATCTAAAGTCTAAAGCCATAGGGGTGCTTTGTCAGCTAATCACCATGGCAAAGGCTAATGGATCTCAATGCTGTATATTCTGGCAAAAGATAGAGCTTGCGCTGGTTCCTTATTTTGACGATGAGTTACTCTACGATCTCTATCTTCCCAGAGTATATGCTTTTGGCCTTGCAGTTGTTGTTGGAGGCATAGGGCTTCTTCTAAATTTTTTTTCCTTGATTTTCGCTCTGATTTCCTTGTCAGTTTTCTTGTTTTTTTCATCACAGTTATGGAAGAGTTATCAATAATTGCACATTTAGTTTGATAGGCCATTAGCGGTTTGAAATCTTTTGCAATCCAAAGGGAGATGGGTAATTAGGGTAATCAATAATTGAATTTTGCATTGCAAGCAAATATTTGTACTCTAGAGGTTTATTGATTAGTTTTGAATTTTAAAGAATGGAAGGGAATACTGTTGTAGTTATTTTTACAGTGACATTTAAGGCACTGAAAGATAGAATTTTCTATTTACCAAACTTTTATAATTTGTTTTACATAACAAAGTGATATTTGTGTGTGTGTGTATGTGTGTGTGTGTGTGTGTGTGTGTGTGTGTGTGTGTGTGTGTGTGTGTGTGTGTGTGTGTGAGTGTGAGTGTGAGTGTGAGTGTGTGTGTGTGTGTGTGTGTGTGTGTGTGTGTGTGTGTGTTGTCTGCATATGCGCATTCACAATAGTTGTTAGAAACTATGTTGTTTATTGCCTCAGCATCAGCATGCTCTGTCTTAATAAAACTGAATAATGCAACTCTCTTTCTTGCTGACTCGAATCTCTACCATGATATGCCATTTCAACCAAAGCTTCACCAGAAAAAAGTGTAATTTGGCAAAGGTTTAATCATTCATATCCCCAGAGCTGTGGAGTTATTAATTTCATTTATACCCTTGTCTGCATAGAATCCTTGTCGAGGAAGGTTATAGTTATACATTTTTTGCCTTCATTAGTGCAACGGCATGTTCACTCTGGCATTGATTAATATTTTGTTTTTATAAGTTGATTGGTGAGCATGAGTTTGACATAATTTAGGATTTTATTGTTATTAATGTATATGCCAAATTATTAGTTTTTAAAGTGATTTTATTTGTGTGTGTGTGTGTGTTTGTGTGTGTGTGTGTTTGTGTGTGTGTGTGTGTGTTTGTGTGTGTGTGTTTGTGTGTGTGTGTGTGTGTGTGTGTGTGTGTGTGTGTGTGTGTGTGTGTGTGTGTGTGTGTGTGTGTGTGTGTGTGTGAGAGAGCATACAAACCTAACAAAAAAAAATCCGAGAGTGAGAATGAGCAAAGTCGCCAAAATGCTAATCATATTTGTAATAGCTCTCAACGAGAATTTATCATAATTGCGGAAGATCCTTCAGGCAATTTAATTCTTGCGTCAGATTTTAATTTTTGTCTTTTATTTGTAAGTACTTTTTTCATTAGCTTTATTATTGTTCTTATTATTATTATTATTTATTTAATTTTTTTAATGCTTTTACTGTTATTATTATTATTATTATTATTATTATTATTATTCAGATATTGCTCACATGTCTTCTGATTTAAAAAGGGGTTTTATACAGTTATCAATATCTGTACAGAACTAATGAAGAAAACCTTCTGGATTTAGATGTCCATATATACTTTAGGAACAATTTTGATTATTTCTCTCCTTCCTTTTCCTTTCATTTACTCTTATTTTCAGGTCCTCTTCATTTTTTTCCTTTCTCTTCCCATCCTCTCACTGCCACTTTAAATGAATCATCATGAAGATCAAATGAAGGAAAATTTTTAGGGTGTTTTAAATTTAATTGTGACAAATTTTCATCCGTTTTGATCCGTTTTCAAGCGCATTTCACCGCGTTACTGAAACACAGGAGTGAATGAGGGCCTGTTACTTTTTATTTGAAATAGATTGGAAAACGTTTTGTTGATTTTTTCATAAGGTAGATATACTTATAGTTTACTTTTATGCTCGTGTAAAATGTTTTTTTATGCTCGTGTGTAAAAGAAATAGAAAGAAATCCAGTATTAGTCTGAAAGGAATTCGGATAAATTTTAGACGATGATTTAAAGAAGCAGAAAAAAAAAAAAAAAAAAAAAAAAAAAAAAAAAAAAATTATCTTCTGTTTTTCTCACAAAGAATAGATAAATAAACAAATAAATCAGTTAATACTTTTATAAAACAAACAGGAAAGAAAGCATTTGCACCCAAAAAGTGTAGTATGTTTCAGTTCCATAAAGAGAAATGAAGAAAATTAGACTGATACCTCCAATGAATAATTTAATCTGGTTAGGCCTTTACATAAAAAAAAAAAAAAAGTTACATTAACAAACTTGTTGATTACATGATCTGAATTCACATTAATTTTCCAATATGGTCCCCTTTTTTTCTAAAGATATTGTGTCAGCAGATTAAGGTGGTTTCAGATTCTAGTGTCGGATATAAGCAGTTGGTCCTTATCTTGGACTTTGTTACCTTTCCCTTCTTTCTATTATCCACACCGCGCTATCTGTTATCAAAAGGGTCCTGTAATGTTTATTGCGTCTTGGTTAACCTTGTGTTTACGATACCCCTTTTTCCTTTTATTTGTTATCCGGGTAATCAAGATATTCTAACATCTTATATCTTTATGTCTGAGTAAGTCTGTTTTGCATCGTAGAGTGCTTTGCCCTTTAAATATAGAGGCATTTATTTATATTTTCCCCCTCGAGTTTTTAGCTTGTTTAGATAGAAAGAGAAAGCTTTCCTTGTTTAAGAATGAAACGCCAACTTCCCAATGATATAATCTTGGCTTAAGTGTGATAACACATAGATAAGCACCTACTACAATCCATAGAACATTTTACACTTATAAAATTCTCAACGTATACTTCACATTATCAAAAACCTTTATTTAGGCTTACAGAATCTTATATATTGGTGTAGCATTGAGATGAAGAAAGATTTTGAAAGCAAAAGCCTTTTCATCTGCCTTACATAAACGCAATTCCAACAGCGTCATGGTACATTATAATACAGTACCACTAGACTTTCCATAATTTGCATACGTGAAGGTTATGGCACGTAGGTTTGCCTTGTGCCTGGGTCGTCATTTTTCTTAAGATAGGCCCAATGTATCAAACTACATTAAGACTGTTGTAGAGTTGTATTACCGTCCTTGTAAGGAATTTTATATTCTTAGGAGTTGAAAAATGTCCATAGCCTTAAATTTGTTTTGCATTATACATTTAAACCATTTAAAAGCTATTTACTGGTATTTCATGTGTGCCTTATAATTGTATTGCCACTGACTGTAGACAGGATGTGCTCAGTGAATGCTTGATAAGACAAAAAAAAAAAAAAAAAATAGGGGAATTTGAATGAATCATCAGGAATAATCAAGGTCTTTCTGTTTTGCACGTGTGATGCAAAATCACACATGTTCTTCATTAAGTATGAAGATTTTATTATTCCATGACACCCCCCCCCCCCCAATGATAATAATACTTTAAAAAATTGCAATAATAATAATAATAATAATAATAATAATGATAATAATAATAAAAAATAATGATAAGATAATTAATAATGATAAAATAGTTTCACTTCATACTTATCCAGAAGCATGTATCAAATTCTGTTGGCATTTAGTCCTTTGTATATGATTGCAATAAGGATTTAATAAAAAATAAATATAATAGAATTCAACTCACATACTCGGTTAGGGTCAGATAGGCTAGTGGTGGTGGTGGTAGTAGTAGTAGTAGTAGTAGTAGTTATAGTAATAGTAATAATAGCACTAATACTAATGGTATTAGTACTAGTGATGGTAGTTTTAGTAG
>NC_051398.1:769034-786534 GCF_015228065.2 Penaeus monodon | reverse complement strand
TTTTCTCGTTTTCTGCATAAAGGTTTTCAGCTTTTTTTTTCACCATTCTCCAATGTCTATATTTGCCATTTGATTTGCTTTATCCAGATGGTAATAGACTTTTTACCTTGTATAGACTCCATATCAACTCTCTAAGTAGTCCATAACTCAGTGCAAGATTAACAACAATAAGTAAAACTTTCTTATTTGTGTCTTTTTTTTAAATATTCAACCTATGCCGCCAGTCATGGTGAGCAGGAGTAGCTTCATCCAAGGAGCCAGTGCTCTTCCAGTCATGGCATGTAGAAGGTACATTCTAAATGCCTACTGAGTCTAATCACCCCCCGAGAGCTTTCTGCACTCATAGCAAGTCATTCTCATCACCCTGGCCATTAGCCAAAATTTCCCTTCTCCCTGTCCCACAGCTGACCTTTCCCATGATGGCATTTTTACGTCACCCTCCCGAGAGCATTTTCGTGTCACCCTCGAGGGGCAGGTGACGTGAACATGCCATCACGGGAAAATCAGGCTATGGGTTGGGTGTATTTGCCACTGTCATTGTTTCAGCTGAAGGCCGGGATGATGGGAAAGGGTCGCCACGATTGCACAAACCTCTTAGGAAGTTAATTAGGCTTCTTTGGCAATTTTGCTTTATTCCCATCAGTAAATGTGTATGGAATGTAATGTCCATGAGCTATGACTGCAAGAGTGGGGACTCCATAGAGGAAACCATTTCCATGCTCTGCATTGTATTCCTGATGCTGTGATTGTAGGACAGAAAATTGAATATTACGAAAAAAAAATTGAATGACAAATAATTTTTTCTTGCGCTGAGTTGCAGACTGTCTAGAGAGATGATGTGGAGTCTGTGCAAAGAAAACAGTCTATTGCCATCCGGATAATGCAAATCAAATGACAAAACTAAACAATGGAAAATGACAAAAAAGCTAAAAACACTTATGCTTAAAAAAGAGGAAATAGCATTGGTAATAGGAGGCATAGAGTATTGTCACTACACAAACGTCTACATGCACTGACCTACAAACCGCACACTCAGCAGAGCACCCACTCATGTAAGCCTAATGCCCAGATATTTGGTCATGTAATTCCATGACACAACCGGATTTAAGGGGTTAATCCAAAAAAATTTATGGTGTGATGGCACGTCATCCAGATCATAGGGGTTAATAATGCAACAGAAGAGTATGTTTCATATGGTAACTTAAAGAATATAATTTATTGTATTACATATTGCCTTACTTGTATATGAATATTACATTTACATTGTTTTTTTAATTCATATATAACGACTTAACTCATAGCTTGTCAAGTAGTAAACATTACATTGAAATCAGAACAGTAAATTTATTTTGTATATATTTTCTTATGTTTTGTGACCACTATGGAATGTTCTTTAGAATAAATTTTGACAATTGATTAGCTCTAGATTTTATAGATGTCTAGTTTTATTCTTGTAAGATAATGTTCCAAAATAATCAGTTTATTACATGACTGGAAACAGATACTGCCCATGCATATCATGTATGTGTGGCTGCCCCAGAGGTCAATACATACATGATGGAAGGAACATTCAGAACAATACTAATTAGAAGCAACAGTATATGAATTAATAAAGAGAGCATCACAAATATGCATCTCTAGGTTTTGAATTAACATGATATCAGTGTTGTTTATACATTCTTGCTATAACAAACTGAGCCCAAATGACTGTTGGTTGTGAAGGATACCAAACCTCATGAGGCCAGTCTACTCCGAGCTATGCACCCCAAGCAATTGTTCGCTTATTTGGTTGTGGGTCTTCCCGTCCTTGAAAAGTGGGGTTAAAGCTTTGTTTTAGCCTCAGTTCCTGGGATATTGTTTTTGCCACTGCCAAATGCCCACAAAGCTGGGTGAATATGTGTTCCTGTGCTTCTAATTATTCCCTGGAGCAGGCGATTGCACATTCGTCCTGGCTCATGCCTCAGTCTGTAGCAGAAAAAATCTACTATAGATTAGTTATGGGACTATGTCATCCCCTTTGAAGCCATACAGTATCTCTCTCAAATATGCATAGCAAGGAAGCAACAACTAGCTACAGCCATAATAAGGAACACCAAACAAAGAATCCCTGTATTATTGTTATTGATATTATTATGATTATTATTTTTATTACCATTACCATTATTGTTATTTAGTATTATTGTTATTATTGATATTATTGTTATTATTATTATTATTATTATTATTATTATTATTAAGTATTACTAAGAAGCTCTGTTCAGTGGTACTATTAGTTACTAGCTTACAGTGGTGGTTTATTTTTTAAAATATAATTTGATCATTTTATTTCTGATGAATTGCTGCTCATCTGTTTAGACAAAAAAAAATCTGTTCTTTAGTGGTATCATTCAGAGTTGGTATTAAATGGATCTCATCAAGCAGAATTGCTATAGTTATTGTAATAAAATCTAATATTTCCATGCTTATTTATCATAGATTTGTTTATGGTGTCTTATTAGACAACTGCAGCACAATAGATTTTTTTTTTCTATTACAGAACAGTTCACTCTGATACAGATTGGTTTAGTCTTTGCAGATCTCTATTTATCCTTTAAAATTTCACTCACTGATGGAAATTTTGAAGGATATTAGCATTCTATACAAATAAAGTGAAGTGTCTCCATGCTTCCACAGATCCACAAATGGTCACACACATACTTCGGCCTCCCACGCTGGGTCACCATATTGCAGGTATGTCCATTTAGCATTGCTCTGTTTGTATCATCATGTTCGTGTTGTTATAAAGTCATTGGTGTATATTTGCTGAGAGCTGTTATGAATTATGAACAAGAGTTGACTGTGACGAGTAGAAAGTTCCACAGTGTAGAGTAATTGATGTTTTGATAGTCCAGAGAAAAATGAAGAGTCAAATTTAAATTATATTCCTAACTTTTCTACATAATGCTAATACATGTAGGTAAAATATTTAAAACATTTGGGTACATTATTAGCGAATTTTATTTAATATTTTTCTACTTTTCCCTCCTTTTTTTTTTTTTTTTTTTTTTTTTTTTATTAAGACGAATATAGAGATCTTGAAATTAGTTAATGATGTTTAGATTTTAATTTAGTTTATTTAAATTGTCTTGGTTTGTGAAGATCTCACTGGTAATATATTTTGTACTTATTATGTATAAAAGATAAATTTTAAGAATCATTAACACCCATTTCTATTATTAGATTTGCTGATTGATTTTAAAGCAAATTTATTCTATCAGAAAAAAAAATATATATATATATATTTGCTGAATCATAAGTAATTTTGTTTTGTTTTGATGCATGCCATTTTCATAATTTGCTTTGATATCATAAAATGAACTCAGGCAGTGGTGCTGGTACCTGAATTTCATTTATCATGTACAGAAAATCTTATAAAATCTGGTATAGACATGTAGAAAGTGTTTTGTAGGAAAGTTATGAATTAACCCATTTGTTCGCGGGGGGGGCGCTCGTATGATCCATTTGGGTTAGCGCCGTGCCATGGGTGGGATCCTACAAATCACCCATTGGATAACTGTTTGGCAGCGCCGGGCCCCAAAAAGGGCCCTTTTCACTTATAAAAAATGAAAAAGGAATGGTCATAGCAAAGCATCCATTACCAGGCAGTCACACACTCACACTCATTCTCTTTCTCCCTCCCTCCCTCTCCCTTCTCTCTCTCTCTCTCTTCTATCTCCCTCTCCCTCCTCTCTCCCCCCTTCCTCCCCTTCCCCCCTCTCCCCCTCCCCCCCCTTTTTTCCTTCTCTCTCTCTCCCTTTCTCTCCCTCCTCCTCCCTCTCCCTCACCCACTTTTCTCCCCCTCCCTCTTCTCTTTCTCTCTCTCTCTCTTTCTCTTCTCTTTCTCTCTCTTTCTCTCCTCTCTCTCTCCCCCTCTCTTTCCCTCTCTTCTCTCTCTCTCTCTTCCCCTCTCCTCTCTTCTTTTCTTCTCTCTCTTCTCCTTCCTTTTCTTTCTCCCCTTCTCTTCTCTCTCTTCTCTCTTCTCTCTCTTTTCTCTCTCTCTCTCTCTCTTTCCTTTTTTTCTCTCTCTTTTTCTCTCCCCCTTTTCCCCTTTTTTCTCTCTTTCTCTCTCTCTCTTTTTTTTCTCTCTTCCTCTTTCTCTCTCTCCCCTTTTCTCTCTCTCTTCCCCTCTTCCCCTCTCTTCTCTTTTCTCCTCTTCTCTCTCTTTTTTCTTTCTTCCTTTATCTCTTTCCCTCTTTTTCTTTTTCTCTCTTTTCCCTCTCCTTTTTTTCTCTCTTTCTCTTTCCTCTCTTCCTTTCTCTTTCTCCCTCCTCTCTTCTTTTTCTTTTTCTCTCCCCCTCTCTTTCTCTTTCTCTTTCTCTCTCTCCCTTTTTTTTCTCTTTTCTCTTCCTCTCTCTCCCCTCCCCTTTCCCCTTTCCTCTCCCCTTTTCCCCCTCTCTCTCTCCCCTCTCTCCTCTTCTTTTCTCTCTCTCCCCTCTCTTTCTCTCCTCTCTTCTCTTCTCTCTTTTTCCTCTTTCCCCCTCTTCTCACTCTCTCTCTCCCTCCTTTCTCTCTCTTCTCCTTTTTCTCTCTCTCTTCTCCTCTTCTCCTCTCTCTCTCTCCCTCCCTCTCTCTCCCCCCTCTCTCCCCCCTTTTCTCTCTCCATCTCTCTCTCTTCCCCCTCTCTCTTCCCCCTCTCCTCCCCTTTTCCTCCCTCCTTTCTCTTCTCTTCTCCCCTTTTTTTCTCCTCCTCCTCTCCCCTCTCTTTCCTCTCCCCCCTCTCTCTCCCCCTCTCTCTCTTCTCCCCCTCTCCCTCCTCTCTCTCCCTCCCCTCTCTCTCTCTCCCCTCTCTTCTCCTCCCCCTCCTCTCTCCCCTCTCTCCTCTCCCCTCCTCTCTCCTCTCTCTCAATCCTCCCCTCTCTCTCTCTCTCACTCTCTCTCTCCCCCTCCTCTCCTCCCCTCTCTCTCTCCTCCCCTCTCTCTCTCTCCTCTTTTTCCTCTCATCTCTCTCTCTCCCTCTCTCTCCTCCTCCTCTCCTCTCCTCTCCTCTCTTCCTCCTCCTCCTCCCTCCCCTTTTCCTCTCTCTCCCTCTCCCTCTCCTCCCTCTCCCTTTTCCTTCCTCTCTCCTCTCTCTTCCCCCTCTCCTCTCTCTCTCCCTCTCCTCTTCTCCTCCTCTCTCCTCTTCTCTTCTCCTCTCTCTCTCTCTCTCTCCCTCCTCTCTCTCTCCTTTTCTCTCTCTCTCCTCTCTCTCCTCTCTTTCCTCTCTCCCCTCCTCCTCTCTCTCTCTCTCTTTTTTCTCTCTCTCCCTCTCTCTCTCCCTCTCTTCTCCCTTTCCTCTCTCCCTTTTCCCCTCTCTCCTCTTTTCTCTTTCCCCCCCTCTTTTCTCTTCCTCTCTCTTCTCTCCCCCTTTTCCCCTCTCCCCTCTTCTTCCTCTCTCTCTCTCCCTCTCTCCCTTCTCTCCCTCCCCCCACCCTCCCCTCTCCTCTCTCTTCTTCTCTCCTCTCTCTCTCTTCTCCCCCGTTCTCTCTTCCCCCACTCTCTCCTCCCTTCTTCTCCCCTCTCTTCCCCCGCTTTTCCCCCCCTCTCTCCTCTCCTCTTTTTCCCCCTCTCCTTTTTTTTCCCCTCCCCTCCTTTTTTTCTCCTCTCCTCTTTTCTCTCTCCCTCTTTTTCTCTCTCTCCCTCTTTTCTCTCTCTCCCTCTTTCTCTCTCTCCTCTTTTTCCCCTCTCTTTCCCCCTTTTTCTTTTTTTTCTTCTCCCTTCCTTTCCCCCCTTTCACTCCTCTTTCCCCTTCCCTCCTTCCTTTTCTTTTTTTTTTTTCCCCCCCCTTTTTCTGCCTTTTTTTTTTCCTTTGTTTTTTTTTTTAAAATTTTTTTTTTCCCTTTCCCCCCTTTTTTTCGGGGTTCCCTTTCCTTTTTTTTTTTTTTTTTTTTTTCTCTTTTTTTTAAAATCTTCCCGTTTTTTTGTTTTTTTTTCCCCCTTTTTTTTCCATTTGCCCTCTTTTCCCTTTTTTTTTCCCCCCAAATTTTTCTTGCCCCTCCCCTTTTTCTTTTCCCCCCCTTCCCTTTTTCCCTTTTTTCTTTCCTGGGTTTTTTCCCCGCCCCCCCCCTTCCCTTCCCCCCCCTTTTTTCCAAAAAACTTCTTTTTTTTTTCCCCCCAAAAAATTCCCCTTGGTTTTTTTTTTGAATCTAAAAAATTAAGAAGGAGAGGGAATAAAAAGGGAAAAAAAGGGGGGGGGTGGAAAAAGGAAAGGAAATTTTTTAAAAAAAAAGGAAATCCCAAATTCGGGAAATTTAAAAAATTTTTTTATATAAAGAAAAAAAAAGGGAAAAAAAGAAAAAAAAAGGAAAAAAACATATTTAAAAAAAAAAATTTAAGGTATTGGTTATAAATTTTTTATATTAACCAATTTTAAAAACAAAAAAAAAAAAAAAAAAAAAATTTTGAAAAAAAACAAAAAAAAACTTTTTAAAAAAAAAAAAATTTTAAACAGGCACCCGTCAAAAAATTTAAAACTCCATAGAATAGTGAAGAGTGAATAAAGGAGGGGAAAGGAAAAGAATTTTGGTTGGACAAAATGTGCAATACTGTAGCAAATTTACTATTTCACGCTCACTACTTTCCCTTCACAGCAGGAAGGAGCCAAATTGCAGACAGTTTCAAATATATTAGATGTATATATATTAGATATATTAGACACAGAGACAGACACAGACAGAGAGAGTTAATATGTCATGAAAGCTATATATTGAAAGTATAAGGTTAGAAGAAATCTCCGACCATGAATATGTTTGGTTAATTTGATAGATGGATATAACTACTTTTTTATCAGGTTGATATCCATTACAGTTTCTCGATATAATTATTTATTTCATATCAGTTATGGTTATTCATAAAAAGATAAAAAATAAAACCATGACTGATTAAATGTCCCTCTGTTGGCGCAAGCACACGTTTTCACACATATATTTAGACATAGATTGCAGTTCCTTCAGCTGTGCCTCATGGCCAGAGTGCACTAAGACAACAAACTCTTTTACAGGACTTGCACATCATCCTGCCGAAGAGGCATCATCGTATCCACCACGTCGCACCACATGAGACTTACTTCTGCATAACGACCGGATGGCTCAACTACCCCTTAGAGAAGCTCAAGTTCTGGATCTCGTTAGAGTTTTTGATTGAGAAGGTCACCGGCTGCAAACCCCGAGCAGACGACTTCAAGTGGGCACAGAAGAGAGAGTGAAGTCAGAGGGGAGGAAGGGAGGCGGAGGCGGCTGGGAGAAAGAGAGAAATTGGTGGTTTAGATTTTCTTTCGAAAAGAAGTGTCGAACGATGGAACATGGCACAAATATAGAGAATAAATGTATAGGAAAGAGAGATATATTTATGTATAGAGAGAGAAATATAGAAAGAAAGGAAGGGATGTAGCACAAAATAGAATAAGAGAAAGCAAGTATTTAAACGGAAAAAGGATTCTACAAGTGATGCCTGGATAGTACTGAAAATCATTTTATAACTTATATACCAAGTTGGAGAAAGAGAGAAAGACAGAGAAAAGCAGAAAAAAAAAACAGAAAAGAAAACAGCTAAAATGATATTAAAAAAAAAAAAAAGGAAATGTCATCCTGTCATATAAATATTAATGAATTAAGCCAAAGCTTCTCAGTGAAAAAAAAAAAAAAAAAAAAAAAAAAAAAATTGAAAATAATGAATTCAAACTTTTGTAAGAGATTAGATATTTTACTACTTTAGGCACCGTCAGAATGTAGAATATATTAAGATAAGGGTTTTTTACTTTTTGTAGGTGTGAAAGGATTTTGCCGTTTAACAGAAAGATTACTAGAAAAACGTGCAAGATGTGTCTCACTGTTCAAGCAAGGCTCACTTGAAGAAAAAGGTGGTTGATTCGAGAAAATTACTGAAGGAATAAAAAAGACGGACATGAGAAACAGAAAGAGAACAAAGCACGTTATCATCTATGATGTCCATACATAGTATATAATTGTGATAGTCCGCGAATCAAGTCTCGAGTGAAATTGTAGAAGGAGTTGTTGGGATATTTTCCTTTTCCTTTTTTTTTTCTAATTACTATAATTATTATTGTCTTAGCTTCTTGATATCACTGTGTATACTATGATTTGCTTTTCTTCAATGAAATCTAGCAAACAGTGGAAGTAGAGTAAGAGAAGAAATGAGTATCTGTCTGTTGTGTGTTGAAACAGATTACAAATCGTATTGATATTTTTTTAGATGTCTGTTATTTTTATTTGAATAACGTGTCTCTCACAATGAACTGTGCAGAATGTTTGCTGATAATTCGCTTTGAAATAACATCACTAATCCAGACATTTGGAAGCATAGATCTTTAGCTATTAATTAACAAAATAACAGTTTGAGTTTATATATACAATATATGCATATATATATATAAAATTTTTGCTTTATTGTTATAGGGATTGGTGCATGTGGACCATTGCTTTAACAAGATTAATTAATACAAAAAATAAAGAGAATAGTGACAGTTTTTTCTCAGGACGGATTTATGTTACCAAATTATTTTTCGACGCCCCTCATTTTCGCAATTTCGTGGATGGCAGTGCAGACTGTTAGAATTAAGTTTCGTATCAAAATTATAGTTGCAACAGGTGGTATAGTCTGCAGTATTGCATGAGGTACATTCCTCTGCCTCACTGTGCATCTAGGTGTAGAGATATCTCGTACATAAACATCACAAGATGGTGATTTTGGTAATGGTTAACCTAAGCACACTAAACCTTCAGAAGTTTACTTTGCGATTACAAGCAATTAAAATCAAAGAGCTGTTCTAAAATGATAATGTTAACCAACATAATGGTTATGAAAGGCAGCAGTAAAACTTAATAGTAGTGTTTCTTTTGTATAATGAAACCCAGTGATTGTCATTCTTTGTAAAGATTTTTTTTTTAATGTTGATATTGAATACACTCCTTTTATCATTGGAAGCATGTTAACTGCAGCTGGTGAGATGTTAGAATATTGTTATATATATGTATGTGTTTTTCTATGGGTGTATCATTCTTTTTGTATCTTAAAATAGATAATTATTTAAACCCATGTACAAAAATGTATACTGTAGTAAGCTCATATGCACGGTTATGTATTTTGATGTGTACGTAATGTGCAAGTGTGTTTACTAATAAGCTAATACATAAATAACCAAACAAAGAAGAAAAAATCAAAGAAATTTAAAAGTTTACTATGTATTCATCCAGTCTTACAGAATTGATCAATTATATCTTTATATACAGGGTTTTTATTTTACCTTTTTTCCATAGATAGGTTATGTCCTAAGTTTTCAATTATATAGGCTTTGCATTGGCACTTTTTTCTCTCTCTCTTTTTTTTTTTTTTTTCTTCTTCTTCTTCTTCTTCTTCTTCTTCTTCTTCTTCTTCTTCTTTCTTTTTTCTTTTTTTCTTTTTTTTTTTCTTCTTTCTTTCTTTTTTTCTTTTTTTTTCTCTTTTTTCTCTCTCTTTTTCTTTTTTTTTTATCTTGTGGTTGTATACTGTTTTGTGTTCCATCAGAGAGTCATTATTTTTACTGTAAATTAAGTTCTGAAATTTGCTGACCATTTGGCAGATTTTGATACTCAGTCAGTACTGAATAGTATATTTAGTCATTATGTTGTTATAATGTGTTATTATAATTTGGGAATTCTATGGATTTTCAAATTTTGGAGGCAAAAATGGATGCAAGTTTTCTTTTACGTTTGTCAGTACTGCAAATTAATGTCTTTAATCAGAATACAAATTATGATAAATTATGATAACCATTGGAAGTGATGTAGGTGACTGTGTGTGAAATTTTCTTGACTGTTTTACTGTTAGAAATAATAGGTCATTGGTAATGGAAGTTAGAATTTCAATGGCCTTGGAATAAGTTGGTAACAAATATGATTCTAAATTTCACACAGCTGATTTTCATGTCTTCACAGTGTGTCAAATTCAGTGTGAAAATTGTCAGTAGTTTCTTTTTTAAAAATGATATATAATTTTTTTTTTCTTTTTCATTTGAAGAATATATGATAAATAGGTATATTTTTTTATAAAGTAGAATTATTGTAACAAGACTAGCATTTGTTACCACTCAACATCATGTCAGCTGGAAAAAGTTATGTGTACATTCAAAGGAAAATTGTCCTTATGATATCTAAAAGCTATCTTCATCATTCAGAAAAGGAAGTTTATTGATTTATCAAGTAAAAGTTGTCTTTGCACAATTCTAAAGCTCAAAACAGTTTTGATACAGAATATTGTATACATTATCTTAAGGTCATTACAGCACACCAAAGGAGTTATTAGCGAGAAAATGCTAAAGCAAGATTTTGAACTTCAGAGCCAACAAAAATATCCTTCGGTATCTCAGTACGATTGAATTCATCTTTCTTGAATCTTTCTCATTTCTTTCCTCTTTTTTTTGCTTGCGTATTCTACTTAAATGGAACTACTCTGGCATCTTGGTATTAACTATACCTTAAGTGGTGAAGTGGCAAATAATCATGCATAAATTGATCATTGAATGGTGTCCCCATACTTTTTAAAATACTGCTCTCTAAAGAATCTAAGCTGTGTGTAGCAAAGCTTAATTATCTTAACTGTTGATACTCATGGGCTGGGGATAGTTCTTGGTCTTTGTTTTGTCTCAAAATATGGCTCCTAAGGGCCGTATGTTTTTCTTCTGAGGAAAGTAACTGTGGGATTCCTGATCAAGGCTCTGTCCATTTGGTCAGACACTTCCCGCTGAGCATATACCCATTGCTTCTTTAGCAGTAATATCAGATTGATTAGTGCCCATTACCAGGCAAAGTCTACCGGGCATACTTGCCTTCTTGGCTGCAGTGAGCATGGTTTCAGCTGCGGCATTTCAGTGACATGGCAGCGATTTTCTAGTGGTTTTGTTTCCACAGCTGCTTATGGAACATGTGGATGGTGTAATGCTGTCAGAAGACAGGTGTTCTGTATGCAATATGGGTATTGTGTTTTGTTTTTTTTTATTGTCATCATTAGTATGATTAGTTAAAGTTGTGAATAGCTGGTATAGTAATAGCATTGATAAGTCATTAGTAGGTTGACCATTTTTGAAGAGCACTTGTTCATTCTGTTAAGGAATTTTCTTATTTTTCTCTACTGTCTGGATTTAGATAAAAAGAGCATACTGTGTAACATTCTCTGCAGGTCTAATTTGAGATAAGAATACAACTTCAGACAGACAAGTATTTACACTTTGCATGGAATATAATAAAAAAAAAGGAAGAGAGACTTCTTGCATCTAAATAGCAAGATTTTGGGATGTGCTGTTTTGTCAAATTGAGGATTTCTTTTTGAAACACACCCTTATTCCTTCCTCAGCCCACTGATGTGCTGCCCTCCTGCCTCTCATGTACTTGAGGTGCTGTGTTTATTGAATTCTTCTCGAACATTTGCATAATAATTCTTGTATGGCTCAAATTTCGGCATGGTCTTCTCAACATGCTAAGGCTTCTTCATCATCATCATCTTCACTTTGAAGCAATATCATCATATCTATTTTAAGCACATTTGTAATTTTTGAAATGCTTTGCAAAGATGCTTGGATATTTTTTATTTTGTAAATACCAAATTCATATATATATAATAGATATATATATAGTAAATTTCATATGTGCAGAAAAATAAAATAAAATAAAAAAGCTTGATACTGAGATGGCATATTTTAGCTAGAGTAATGCTAATACTGTGATAGTTTATCAGTAGGTGAACTAAATAAGAAAGGGCAATGTTCACATCTCGAATTCCCAGACATGGTAGCAAGAAGTATCTTTTATCTTGTTTTCTCCATGTTCTGGCATACATCCAGCCTCAGAGTAAGGTGTGTGGAGAGACCCTGCCCTGTTCTCTTGTGCAGGCTTTTGCGGCGGGGATTATAGCGTGGTGAAGTGAGTGCTGCCGCAAGACCTCACGCACTCTTTCTCTATACCTCTTCCTCCTCCTCCTCCTCTTCTTCCTCTTCTTCTTTTTCCTTCTCTTTCCTCCTCCTCCTCTTCCTCCTCCTCCTCCTCCTCCTATTTCCCTTTCTTCCCCCCCTCCTCTTCCTCCCTCCTCCTCTCCCCTTTTCCTCCCCATCTTCCTTTCTCCTCCTCCTCCTTCCTTTTAGATCTTCTATCTTTCCTATTTTCCTTCTTCACTACCTCAGTCATCTCCTACTGTTTATGCAATTACTACCTCTGATTCTAATTCCAGTATTACTTATACTAATACTTCTACTAAAAAACTTGTTCCTCTCTGACTTTTTCCTCTTGTTTGTCCATCTCTTCCTCCTCTTGTTTGTCCATCTCCTCTTCCTCCTCTTGTTCTCACTCCACCTTCCTCTCTTCCTTACTTTTCCATATGTTTCTCTCTCTTATCATTTTTAGCTCTGATAATTATGAAATATTATCTTGCGGTGGATGTTGAATAATGTTTATCATTAAAGAAAATGACATGGCAGCAACCTCAGTAGAGGAACCCTTGCTTGTGTGTGGGTACTAAGTCATACCTACAACCTTTATGTATTTCACCTCTGGCTGAAACTTCAATGGATTTCACAAACGTATTCTCCTCTCTGAATCTGCTAGCTTTAGCTTATCTCATTGCACTCCATGTTGTGTCACACCAAAGCTTAGTTTAGTGTGCACCTTGACATTCTATTTGCTATTTTTCTTTCTTTTTTTTTTCTTTTGTCTTTTTTTTTTAACACTTTGTAAGAAGAAAAAATAATAATGGCCATGATTTGGAATCCATTGTTGTCAGCATGCTAACAGAAAGCATCAGGTTTTAGGTGCTTAGACTGAAAAAAAAGAAAAAAATATAAAAAAAAGAAAAAATACAAAAATTTGTAATGATATTTTTGCACAATTAAAGTAGTGTGTGTATATATATATTGTATGTGAATTGACACTGTCTTTGGTGTGTAATTTCAGTGATCGGTGTAGTTTTCGTTGACTTTGCTTAACAGGAAATAGATTTAATAGCAACAGTAGTTTGGATGAGCAGAAGCGTTATTTTTTATGTAGGAAATTGTAAATGATATATCATTGTCACACCTTTTATACAAATGAAACTGAAATTTACATGCACCTTCTCAGTGGGAGTCATTTCTAGAGACAAGATACTAGAAAACAACTAGACAGGCGTAGCAAGAGATGTAGGTTGATTTTCAGAGTTGTCCATAGATAGATTCATAACATCTCTATATTTTTATCTCTCATATAATGTAGGTTTATCTTGCTATCATGATTTTTATTTAATAAATGATGGGTTTCTTAATGTTCTGTCTTCTGATTTCATTAGCTTATGTCTAGTCAATGGCCTTATGAACTTGGTTTGTTGGAAACAAAGTGTAGATAGGAGAGAATTATTATGATAGAAATCAAATTTTTTTTTTTTTTGGAAAATGCTGTGAACCCCAAACATCTCAAGTTGCAGGCTATATTTGAAAGCCAGCAGCTTCTCTTGGTCCCAGGAAGCCTGTGTGATCTCTCATGTTTAAAAGTAAGTTGATATAGTCTTTAATGAATGTAAGTAAAGCTTTGGTGTCAATGAACAGTTGTAATTTCAGTACAAGGAAGACTTTTTTCACGGCTTGTTTCCCCCACAGTGTCGGTCGCACCACACTGCTGCGGTGGACATTCCTTAGGTGTCTTGATAGCCAGTTTCTTGGAATGAGGCTTAAACATAATATCGGTGATGCATATCTTCTTTGCTAGTTGAGAGTAGCTGAGAAAAAGTTTTCGAAGACCATAACTACATGTCGTGTCATTCTCATTCCTCTTTCTTTTCCTTCTCGCTCCCCTGGGTGACGAGGGCTCATTGTACCAGTACTATGGCTAATGGACTGCCCTTGTACTGCACTGTCATACAGTATTCTGATGTGAAGTTGCTCTTTTGGATGTCATTAACCCAAGGGAATTCACTACCCATGATCATTATTTCTTTTGTTTGTTTCATACTTTCATTTGTGGTATAGAAGAATGATAAAAAAAGAAAAAAAAAAATTGGTCATTTTGTAAAACACAAAAGAAGTTTGCTCAAATGTTTCAAAGCTTTGAACTTGTCTTTTCCCAAATAGGGGATTAAAGCTCCTTATGAGTGCGAGTTTAATTAAATACCATGTGAGGACTGCATTTTTTTAAGACAAGATCTACAATATGGAATTCATATTACCCTTTGTCAAATCTTGAGGGTTGTTGCTTGGTTTGCTCACCCATTAAATCAGTCGTGGGTTGTACATGCAGACTGAACATTTTGCATTTTAATTGTTCTTTAGTGATCGCATCCAAGAAGATAACAACCCTTTCACCCCAGTGATATTAGGGAACGCGCCACAGCGACTCTTGTAATGTTCTGAATTTTTTTTTTCAGCATGACTTGGAATATCGGTAATAATATACCATTCTTTAACTATCAACAGGAGCAAACTTAATTGTAGTTTTTTATTCTTGGTTTACCATTCAGGTAACTTCAATCAAGAGAATAGAATTCTGCTCTTGGCCCATATATATATATATATATATATATATATATATATATATATATATATATATATATATATATATATATATATATATATATATATATATATATATATACACACGTATACACAATATATATATACGTATACACAATATATATATACATATGTATATGGACGTATGTATGTGTGTATGTATATACACACATGTGTATGTATATATGTATGTATGTATATATACATATGTATATGTATGTATGTGTGTGTATATATATATGTGTATATGTATGTATCTATGTATATACATATATGTATATTTATGTAGATTTATTCATGTTTATGCTATTAAAATGCAGTCCTTAGATTGTTTTTGGCAGATCCCCCACACCAACTAAAAGTGAACTATGTGACTGTATGTTTAGCTTCTGGGTCACTGTTTTCGTATACTTGGAGTGTGTTGTCGATAGTTTGGGCTTTAGAAGTACTTGTGAAATGTGCTTTCTCTGTTGTCTGTAAAGATTTTTTCCCTTCCCTTTATGTTTTGTATTTCTTTTTTCTTGTTTAGACTACAGTTCTCAATACTCATGTCTATAATCCCTAGACATTATTGTTTTTTTTTTTTTGTTTTTTTTGTCACATTCGCATAGTCTGTGCATTTTCTACTTTTTAGAGAAAAAAATCTTTTGCCAAGTCTATCAGCTTAGAAAAGAAAAGAAAAAAACTATCCTGCCAAGAAAATGGAGGTAATTTGAAAGTTTTTGAGATGCGAGCTGTTTGTCTTAAGCTTATGGGAAATGTCTTTTTAAGCATGAATTTGGACCATTAATATCAATGGATTTAATGGAGGTTGACAACTATATATACTTAAAGAAACTGCCTGAATATTTTTCTGACCTCCCAGTCAATGCTTATCATATCTTTTTCTTTTCTTTTTAATAGAAATTGTTTTATCTATTTAAAGTGAGGTTGATTCTTATGAGAATGTAACCGTTACAAAATGTCACTTTTTCTGGAAACAAAGATAAATATTGGCCTATTGTAATTGGAGACAGAAGCAACTTTGAGCTTGTGAAGAATATGCCTACATGTCTTTTTTCTTTCTTTCATTTTTCAGTGGAGAAGAAAAATATCAATTCAGGCTCAGAATTGCTCGACATGTCCCTGATATTGACCTCAGAAAAATGTCTTTGTTACTGTGTATATAATTTTTTGGTTATGCTTTTTTTTTTATACTACTGTGTGACAGGGAAGATGAACAGCCAAGGAACTGGACATCCTCCTTAAGAGTGTTGTACTTGATGTTCAATTAACTGTCGCTTTTGCTGCTACACTGCTTTTTCTATTGTGTAAAAATGTGGAACTACTGTTTGTTATTTTTTTATTGTCTTTTTTTTTATCAGGGGAAAGTCAAATAAAAAGGAGTTAAGAATTGCCACCAGTAGACCCTGTTGTACATAAGACGTGTCGGGTGACTGAAAGCTTTTTAAAGAATTTCACATCTTTGGTGAAAATTCCAGGCTGTTCAGAGTTTGGCTTTTTGCTCCTCGTGAAAGTTGAAAGAGAAAAAGGGATCTGTATTGTGTATTCCCAACTTTCTTTCCTACTCTTATGAATATTTAAGGTGAATGCTTTAACATTGTAAGACCTATGTGTATGAATTCATGACAGCTATGTTGGCATTGTGTTTAAGAGTTATTTCTTTGTTCCTTGTAGTTTATGCTTTTCTTTGTTCTTGTGGTTTTGTTTTTGTTGTGTTTGTCAAATGTAAACTGTGAGTAGTTGATTTGAATAAGCAGTGTAAGTCAGAAATTATGTGTTCCTTTGGTTAACTTTATGTTGGTATGAAATTACCAGAATTATATTAGTATAGTTATTAGTCTGCATAATGGCATAGAATGCAGATTAAACCTTGAATGTGTGATTTGTTCTCACGTGTAACCTAATTTGTTCTGTGAAAATCTACAATTTTTTTTTTTTTTTTTTCTTCTTTTTTTTTTCTTCTTTTTTTTCTTTTTTCTTTTTTTTGGCTTCTGAATTTTTACACTGATAAATTTTGAACTATTATAAAAAGAAAAAAGGAAAAAACAAAACAAGAATAAGAAAATTGGTCCTGTCTCCACCATTGAGGTTTTTGCATATGCTTGACTTCTTTATTGAGTTTTACAAGAGGGAAAGATAGGAATGGTCTTGTGAACCCCAACGTGCATCTGGTAATGTGACTGTCAAATGATAGATCTGTCTTAGCAATGTGATGAACTGTTACAAGTCGTTTAGCCATTTTAGAATATGCAGCCGAGTCGTGTGATATATAGTACTAGACTAATGTGCAGATGCGTATATTCAGGGGTGTAGCAGCAAGGTGACAGACATACGGTGTGGTCTCCCTCTGCCTTCACGTTGGCCCAATTTTTCTTTGCCATGTGCAAGTGTCGCCTCCACTTTGCCACTGCTTTTATAAATGGACAGGAGAAATATACACACTTTGGTACCCGGTGTTTTCTTAACCTATGTGACGGAGATTTTCGCACGAAGGAGGGAATTCCTTTCTGCAATGAAGGGTAATATGATTTTGTAGAAATAAGTAGACTACAAGGTATTTCTGGAGTTCCAGGGTGGAATATAAGGAAAATAAAAAATTAGATTAATAATTATGATTGCATGGGAGTACAGTGTTTTTTTTTTTCCATATACTTAGAAATTTTAAAATCTACCTCAGTAGATAAGCAATAAAAAAAAAAATCAAATGTATCAGTAAAAAGGAAATAATATTGATGTAATATATAATATATAATAATAAATATATAATAGTAAAAAAACAAGAGGAAATTACCCTTTCAAGAATATTTTACCTTTTTTCTGCATTATGAAAGTTTTTAAAAAGCATTGTTAAATAATATATATTTTCATGCTTACATTTCAAGTTAAAATAAACCAGAGAAAAATATCACAGGATTTTGGGTAATGACTGAGAATTTTAGAAACAAATTGAAATTACTTGAT
>NC_051398.1:721534-741534 GCF_015228065.2 Penaeus monodon | reverse complement strand
CAAATCAACCGCCACAAAAATCAGCTGATCGTGGCGTGGGGGCCTTGGACAAATCATGACTAAATTTAGCATTTTTTCTCTCTCTTATTCTCTCATTCTCTTCGTTTCTGTCTTCCTTCTCCTCCTCCTCCTCCTCCTCCTTTGTCTAATACTGTAGCACTGACAGCGCCAGACTACGCTTTTAAAAATCCGTTTGGATGTTATATCTTCACCCTCAATGGCGGCCGGACCGTGGGGGTGTTGCTGCCTCTACTCATGGATTTTTGAAAAGCTATTTTTACTCTCTTTATTGGTTATGGTGATTTATTGTAAAAGGGATTGATCATTTGAGGGGGAGGAGGGGAAGAAGAGGGTTTTGTAGTTAGTGTATTAAGGCTTTGGGAGGGGCAGCAACGGATACACTGTCTCGGGTCTGTCAGTCTTGCCAGTTGCTGCAGTGGTGCAGTACTACTACTGGCCTTCACACCCAAGTCATTGGAGGCTACTGTGCTTAAACTCTTGAATTCAGGGCGACACTGTAACTGGGTATAATTTAAGGGAAAATGTATTCCGGGGATCCCACAGGGTAATGAGTAAAAGTTTTGGCTATGATATAAGGAGGAATGGATGTGTACCCGACTTGGTACCAGTGAGCAAAGTGGCCGGAGGCTCGATATTGCCGCTTGTATGAATGGCCGGGCAGTTATTTTCGGCCTCCTGGTCTGGCCATTACAGTTTCACTTATGTCCTGTGTATCGCAGCCCGATTCCGCCATGAATGGTTGGAACAGGTTTAAACCGTACCCTTTCCGCTAGAACGATTTTAAAGAGGAGTATGAAAATCAAGACATGGCAACTCCCCCCTCTCTGTCTCTCTCTCTCTCTCACCTCTCTCTCTCTCTCTCTCTCTATCTCTCTCTCTCTCTCTCTCCTCTTTTTTTTTTAAGCTTTATATCTATCCTTTGTACGAATCTTTGTGGAATTCCGCGAATGCTTTCACGCTCCCAGCCTTATCTCTAGAGCTGTCGAGATCTCCATATCGGGGGAAAAAGACCGAGGCCGAGACCGGAGACATAGGCCAGACCGAGACAGGAAATTCTTCGGCAGCAAAATGATTCCATATCATCACGTTCAACATCCAATGGGGGGGGGGGGAGAAACGTGCGCTTTATCGCCGATTATTTGTGACATCTTTTGAGAAATGGAGGGGTGGGGGGTGGGGGGACGAAGAGGAGGATATCAAGCACATACAGAATGATTATGGATGATATGGTTGTTGGGATAACGGATTTTTTTTTTGTAAAGAAAATGAACTGAAATGTCCGCATTGCCAACGTTCTCGCCGCAACCCTCGTGCTTGTTTGATTCCAGGTTTAGTATGGAATAACGTCACTTCTGTGGAGAGTCCTTAGCGATGTTATATTTTTAGGGGTCCTTCCTTGTGTTTTTTTTTTTTTTTTTCCTTTTTTTTGGGGGGGTAAGGGGGGTCACGTCAACGGTTTTGGAGGAGTTTGAGAATTCGCTCCGTCATATCCATCGGAGGAAATATGGAAGTGTTGTCAGATATCGTGGAGAAGGAACAGACTTTGGCTACATATTTATTTATTTTTTTCTAGTGAGAAACATATATCTGGGATATTTTATTTAAGTTCGACATTTTTGCAAATGATAAGATCGAATTTTTATTTTCATATCGATATGACCAGTCAGAAAACCCACTGAAAAGAACCTCTGTATCAGAAAGAAACAAAAAAAAAAAAAAATACATACATATACAACTGCAGAATGGAAAATCAATTTGCATATCTCCTACTGAGTGAGTCTCGTTCAACATGTCCTATCTGGAAGTAAAATTAGCTCCTAAGCGAGAGATAGCAGTCCCCGAGAGCATTTAGAGCGATTGCATGGCCGGTGTGCATTGCAGTATGGAAAATAACATACGCCAATGACAGTGTTGAAAGCGTATTGGCTGGCTGGTGATGGCGACACCTCTTGACAGCATAGACAGCGGCGTGAGTGCCTGCGTGTAATGGTGTGACGGGGAGTCGGGTTGACATAGATGTGCCGGCCGTGTAACCCACTTCTTCCTCCTCCTCCCACTCCTCCTCCTCCTCCTCCTCCCACTCCTCCTCTACTCCCACCTCCTACTCTTACTCCTCTACTCCTCCCACTCCTCCTATTCCTACTCTTACTCCTATCCCCCCCCCCCTGCTTTTGCTCCTCCTATTCCCCTCCCACTCTTGTTCCTACTTCTGTTCGTACTACTGCTATTACAGCTATTACTGCTCCTCCTCCTTCTACTGCTGCTACTACTACTACTACTACTACTACTACTACTACTACTACTATTACTACTACTATTACTACTACTATTACTACTGCTACTATTACTACTATTACTATTACTACTACTACTACTGCTAGTACTGCTACTACTATAACTATTACTACTACTACTACTATTACTGCTGCTGCAACTGCTACTACTATTATTGCTACTACTCCACTTCCTCCTCCCCCTCCTCCTCCTCCTCCTCTTCCCCCTCCTCCTCCTTCCTCCCTCCCTACTTCTCGATATGCCTGTAAAAGTAACACTCGAATGAATATAACTGTGAATCGATTTTGTTACAGGGTTTAGAAGTGTGGAATGCGGTAAGCTTACTTATTGACACATGAAGAGTTGGAATTATATTACCATTGATGATATTGATGATGGTAGTCGATAATGGTGATGTTAATGATCATATGAATGGCAGTGGTGAAAAATAATAAATTGATACTAATAGGAATAGCAGTTATAATTGATAAGGAATAATGATTATGTTAACAATAAGGAAATGATCATAGAATCTAATGCAAGTAAAGTAATAACAATACCATTTGCGGCAACAAAGAGAAATGACGAAAACTGCGCTGTATGGGTGCAGCTGGGAATCCCCGTGTTCGACTCGCCTTGTCCCTAAACAAAGCCAGATATCTGCCCTATGCCCACGCCTACCCCACCCCCCCACCCTACCCCCATCCCCTCACAACCCTCCGTGTCCCATTTTGACCGTGTGTTTTCCATCTCCACGTGTCCTGATAGTTCAGTGTCCCTTCAAACCAGTGTCTATTCTTCCTCCTCCTCCTCCTCCGAACCAAACGGGATTTTTTTTTTTTTTGAAGTCTCTATATAAACGACTACAAATCCCCTCCATACATATTCAAAGAGATTTGGGAGTTCATACATCCGAATACTGAAATTTATCCGTGATTTTTTGATTAGGCCACCAGGTTTTAGCCAGCGTGTCGTGTTGTACAAGGGTTGGGGACACTGCACCACTTTTGGAGTGGATTGTATGTATGTATGTATGTATAAGTGTGTGTGTGTGTGTGTGTGTGTGTGTGTGTGTGTGTGTGTGTGTGTGTGTGTGTGTGTGTGTGTGTGTGTGTGTGTGTGCGTGCGTGCGTGCGTGTGTGCATGCGTGCGCGTATATACATACATTAGATTCATGTCTCGTATAAGTTAAACACACACACATACAGAGAGAGAGAGAGTGAGAGTGAGAGTGAGAGTGAGAGTGAGAGTGAGAGAGAGAGAGAGAAAGAATTAGAAACTACGCTAAAGGAATATATAGGATTTACGTGATATTTGTGCCGCCGAGAGCGAGCTTCGGCATGTTAATTGTATTAGATTTCTCACTGCGAAATGTTGAGGTAAAACCATTTCACTTTTTGGACATCAACGAATGTTTCTTTTTTGTCGATCATATTTCGGTTTTGATAATTGGAAAGCTTTGTTTCATTTTTTTTTTTTTTGTCTTTTTGAGTGTATATATATATCACTGTGATTTAATACAGAATTTTCGAAGATTAGTATCCTCTAATTGAATGCATAATTCTGACAACGAATAAATACACGTTAACGGCAGTTTACGAAATAAAATAAAATGTTGCAAAATATAAACGCAAAAATGAGATTCAGGAAAGGAATGTTAAATGCAGAGAAACACACAAAATCTCTCAAAAAAAAAATTATATATATATATATATTTTAAATCCAGGTCTTCGATTATGCAAATGACTTATTCGGACAACAATACAGTCGTTATTCGGACAAAATGCCGAAATTATTTTGTTACCTATTCTAGGTTATGCAAAAATATATGTAGAAGAAATAGAAAATATTTATTTATACATGTTATTATTATTTTATTATCATTATTTATTTATTTATTGTTATAGTGCCTGTCTATCGTTCTCCTTATTTTTATTTTTTGTTTATTTTTATTTTTCTTCCTGATTTACATCTTGTGAAAATTTGTATAGGATTATATTGGTTAAACTTGTCCTTGTGATTTGTATTTGTTTATTTTATCATCACTTAGGACGCAGTCTGATATTTCAAATACCACTCCCAGCGTATTTCTGTTATATTATTATTACGTTGTTATGATAACGATCATAAGAAGTATTGTCAGTGTTATTATAAGGATTATCATCGTCACAACCGCAATCGTCATCAAAATCATTTCATTTGGCATCATCACCATCACCACCACCATCACCATCATCATCATCATCACCACCACCTCCACCACCACTACCACCACCACTACCACCACCTCCTCCACCATCATCTTTATCACCATCATCATTCACACTCTGCACCCCAATGTTTATCGCAGCGAAGCGAAGTTGTGCTCGTACCCAGAGGCCATGACCAGACAAAGCTATGGAGAAAAGAGGTCCTTAGTGAAAGGTCAATGGGAGGGTTTAGCTACACCTGACTTGAAGATGCTACACTTTTTATGGTGTTCAAGTAGTTATTAAGACCTGGAGGATATGTATATCTATATTTGTCTATCTATCTATCCATCTATCTATCTCTTTTAATATTCTATTAAAAAGTATTGCGATGTTTCGTGCAAACTATTTATCTTTGATGTGAAGAGCTGGAGTTTTTTTTTCTTGTATATTGTAGTTAGAAGGACGATAAATAATACGATGTTATGGTGTGATTCGATTTATTGTGTTATGGTGTGACTTTCTACTAAAGGAATTATTTTATAGTCATCAGTATGTTGTCCATAAAATAATAAACCTGATAATGTTTGGTCTATATAACGTGTCAATCTATCTTTTTTTCAGTCAATTGTTTTTCATTTTCTGATATCAGGGAAAGATTGCAAACAAAGTGAAGATAATTTATACACAGAAGGAAATAAATAAGAAAGACCAGACCACATGGAAAACGTGTATAAACATGCTGCTACAGGTGAAGAGGTGAGCGCCTATACAAGACCCGGAATTAGCATTGGGAGCGTGTTATGATCTACAATAGGGTGGATATGTCAAAACCTTCCTATAACTGCATCTACTTTGGAGGTGTTTCTAAGGTTATTAGAGTAATGGGGAATAGGTGAAGTAGAAGTAGAGAGAGACGGAGATATAGATAGGTAGGTAGGTAGATAACTAGAGAGAGAGAGCGAGTCAGACAGACAAGAACGAGAGACACGAGACAGAAACAGAAACGTACAGACCGGGAGAGAGAGAGAGAGAGAGAGAGAGAGAGAGAGAGAGAGAGAGAGAGAGAGAGAGAGAGAGAGAGAGAGAGAGAGAGAGAGAGAGAGAGAACCTGCACGAGCAAGAACTGTAGTGAGTGCTGCCGCTGTGTTGTGGGTCAGGTTCGGCGCGAGGAAGAAGCTAGCGTCCCAACTCCCCTGAGGCTATTCTCGGGTACCGGGCGATCCGCGTGTGTGTCTCCAGGGGGTAGGGGAGTGTGGGGGTGTCTGAGAAGGGGATGGGAGATGGGTCAGGAAGAGGGGTAGGGGAGTGTGGGGGTGTCTGAGAAGGGGGTGGGAGATGGGTCAGGAGGAGGGGTAGGGGAGTGTGGGAGTGTCTGAGAAGGGGTGGGGGGAGGAGAGAGGGAGAATGATGAAGAGAAAGGGGGAGATGAGGAGGGTAAGTGAGAGAGAAAAGAAAAGAGGAGAGAGAGAGAGAAAAGAGGAGAGAGCGAGAGAGAGAGAGAGCGAGAGCGAGAGCGAGAGAGAGCGAGAGAGAGGGAGAGAGAGAAAAAAAAAAGAAGAGGAGAGAGCGAGAAAAGAGAAGGAGAGAGGGAAGGGAGAGGGAGGAATGGGGTAAGGCAGAAGGGGAGGAAAGAAGAGACGAGTAGGGCAGAGAGCTCACTACAGAGGGCGTGGCGAATAACGGAAGAGCGTATGCGAATAAAGTAGAACTATAATGGGATTAAAAATGAGATGCAGTTTCGGGTCATAGTGATCACGGCATTTGTGTGCAGACGGGCTGTGTATATATCTTGAAAAAGAGACTTGGAATCGTGTGGCTGGCTTGTGGTTTTAACGTCTTCGCCAACTTGTTACCAAAAAGTTTTATTTTCCCCGTCCCAAGTTTCAGCCTGGGAAGTTTGCTCTCAGATTTGCATACGGTTTTTAAGAGAATCTAGATGAAGAGGTCTGGGTGGACAATGATCTTCATTAGCCTCGGTGTGGTACGATTTTGTAAGAGATTTAATATATACTCTTTTTCGACGGTGTCTCTCCCATATGTGTATGGCAACACTGCTACCCAACCTCGGAACCATAAGGTGATCGGCCGTGTCGCGTTGCCAGGCCGTTTTGAGCCTAACGGTATCAATACGTAAGGTCTAGAATTCCCTGTGAGGCTCGTATTGTCAAGGAACACGGCGCTTCCAGGCTCAGGTAAACTTGACTCTCATTAAATTACCTCGTATTTATTCAGTGACCTTACGCTGCGGAATACAAGAATTGAGTTTTATTTTTTCACCCTTAACTGTAATTTATCGTGTACCGCATTCTTACTAAATGGTATTTAAAGTTGCTCCCTACCGTTCTTTGCATTAAAATCCTCAACCCTGTGGACAGGAAATGTAGAATTGTGATTTACGCGTGGACCTTTCGTCATGAGTGGACGCTTTATGCCTTGAACTCTGTCGTGGATTCCCATCGTAAGTTTGTAAGTTCTTTCTGTTCTATGTATCCGAAGGGAGAACTTGGCATATGAAAGCTTGTCGCAAAATATAAATCTATCGCGCTGGATTGGCTTCAGGCGGCGTTGTAGTGGGTGAGGGTGGGTCAGCTGTTTCATAAAAAGGTCTCTATTTTGGTGCTAATTTTCGTCGTCTGCGAAAAGGTCCACTCCCACTGCATTGGGAAACAGACGGAGGGGAGAGAGAGACAGAGACAGAGATAGACAAAAAGAACACGAGACCAACAGAAAGATCGAAAGAGAGAGAGAGAGAGCGAGAGTCACGCCGATCGTTATCATTAAATCAGCCAGAAGTAAGCCAGTAGAATCTACCGACGTGCGCTGGCATGGAGGCCGAGACGACTAGGTGCTGGTCCGATCTCCTGCTAAGCTTTACGGCGTCGTGGAGATCCCGAGGTGTCGTCGAGATCCCGAGGTGTCGTTGGGGATGCCTGAGGAAATTCCACCGGAGCTCAGACGCGGCGATACTTGTCTCGCGCTGTCTCCCTCTCCCTCTTCCTTTTCTTCCTCGTTGATCTAAAGAAAAATTAGAGATTTTGTGTGTATTTCTCTTCAAGATTCCAAAAAAATATATATATATCTTGAAGGAAAAACAAAAAGAATTGTTGTATTTCTCTGTTTTGATCTCTTTCGTTTATCTCTGAATGTGCCATTTTCTTTACACAGTTGTTGACACTTATAAAAGGGTTATATTTATCGCACTCCGTTCAGGTAGCCAGCAAAGTATACCATGCGTTATGTAAGCCACGAAATCCGATAGCAAGAACTGGGGAACAGAGCAAAGCAGGGGAACGTGTGGCAGCGAAAGAGAAAGAGAGAGAGAGAGAGGGAGGGAGGGAGGGAGGAGAGAGAGAGAGAGAGAGAGAGAGAGAGAGAGAGAGAGAGAGAGAGAGAGAGAGAGAGAGAGAGAGAGAGAGAGAGAGAGAGAGAGACACACAGAGAGAAAGAAAGTGCCACAACCCGAGAACATGAGTATAAGGAGACGCACCGAACAATTTTCTTGAGTCGACTTTAAAATTAAAAAAAACTGAAAAAAACTTTCGTGCTTTGGTATAGTTCGAAATCGGGAGTCTCCTAGGCTAGAGTGTCATATTTCGCTTGATTAGATTTCACCCGAGAGGTCTGCTATTTCGCTCGTTGGCGATGATGTCCCTCCTCCCTTTTCTTTTTCTTCTTGTTTATTGTTGTTGTTGTTATTATTGTTATCTTTAATATTATTATTGTTATTGTTACTGTTGTTATTGTTACTGTTATTATTATTGTTATTATTATTATTATTATTATTATTATTATTATTATTATTACTATTATTACTATTATTATTATTGTTATTATTATTGTTATTATTATTGTTATTTTGTTATTATTGTTTTTATTGTTGTTGTTATTATTATTATTATTTGCGAGCGGGACACACTACAAGCACGCAAGTAGGTCTTCACTAGGATCTGGCGAGGGGGGGGGGGGGGTCTGTGTGCCCCGGGGACGAACTTCGGGGGACTTTTGCGAAATGAAAAAAAAAAAAAAATGTCAGCAATTTAGAAGAGTGTGTCGGTAATTTCTGTGCTGCGGATACACACACGTACACGCACACGCACACGCACACGCATGTGTTTTAAAGGAACCATTGTTTTTTTGGTGTTAATTTCCTTCGTATTGTGTGGACATTTAGATGTCCCGTTGCTCGAAAGACACACGTGAATAATAGCCATTGGGACCGGAAATGCTGCTAATAGTGAAGGGCGGAAGAAGGGGATGTACGGGGGGAGGGAAGGAGGGGGGAGGGGGGGAAAGGTGGGGGAGAGGTCAAGGTGGGGGGAATTGAGGGAGGGAGGGGGGAAGGGAGGGGGAGGAAGAGGTGGGGGAAGGGGGAAGGAGGGAAGAGAGGGGGAGAGGTCGAAGTGGGGGAAAGGGGGGGTGAAGAGGAAAGGGGGAGGGGGTTGGATTGGGGGTGGTGATGAGGGGGGTTGGGTGGGGGTGTGAAGAGGAAGCGGGGTAGGGGGGGGGAGGGGAGGGCGGATAAAAGTAATGAGAACCATTTCTCTCTCTCTCTTTGATGGTGTAATGAGGACTTACTTCGATGTACTGTATGTTTGAAGTAGGGGGGTGAATGTAGAGGTTTTAGATATACATATATATATATATATATATATATATATATATATATATATATATATATTTATATATATATATGTGTGTGTGTGTGTGTGTGTATTTGTTTTTTCTTTTTTGATACTGTATCTGATGTCTCACACCTCCATCATCTCCACCTCCACCTCCACCTCCATCTCCACCACCACCACCACCACACGCAAACACACATATGCTGTGTACTCTACATAGATACACACATATATCTCTCACGTGACACTTTCTCATACGCACATATTTTGAAACGGGTCATGTAATTTCAGCACTGCAGCGTCATTCTACTTACGCACGCACACACACACACACACACACACACACACACACACACACACACACACACACACACACACACACACACACACACAAACTAACAAACCCCATTTTTTTTACTTCCCAATCATTCCCAAGAAAAACAATTAACGAGAGGACTAGCAA
Organism: Penaeus monodon; assembly: GCF_015228065.2. Lineage (NCBI taxonomy): Eukaryota > Metazoa > Arthropoda > Malacostraca > Decapoda > Penaeidae > Penaeus > Penaeus monodon. The sequence continues at coordinate 731,962 of NC_051398.1, read as the reverse complement.
CATGGAAACAGTAGCTGTCACTCTGCAACGTTGCAAGCTCGTGGCCAGTGCAACTTTCGCCCAGAGTGCAAGCCAGGTGGACGGATTTCACAGCGTCTGTTTCCCTCTGTTTTGCTCGGGCGAAAAGCGGGGTTTCTCTCTCTTTTTCTCTTTCTCTCTCTTATTCTCTTTCTCTCTCGGTCTGTTTCTGTTTGTTTTGTTTGTGTGTGTTATTTGGTTAATATGTTTATCTTTGCTTCTCTCTCTCTCTCTCTCTCTCTCTCTCTCTCTCTCTCTCTCTCTCTCTCTCTCTCTCTCTCTCTCTCTCTCTCTCTCGCTCTCTCTTCTCCTCTCTCTCTCTCTCTCTCTCTCTCTCTCTCTCTCTCTCTCGCTCTCTCTCTCTCTCTCTCTCTCCTCTCTCTCTCTCTCTCTCTCTCTCTCTCTCTCGCTCTCTCTCTCTCTCTCCTCTCTCTCGCTCTCTCCTCTCTCTCTCTCGCTCTCTCCTCTCTCTCTCTCTCTCTCTCCTCTCTCTCTCTCCTCTCTCCTCTCTCTCCTCCTCTCTCTCTCTCTCGTCCTCTCTCTCTCTCTCTCTCTCTCTGGACACTCCTCTCTCTCTCTCTCTCTCTCTCCTCCTCTCTCCTCTCTCTCTCTCTCCTCTCTCTCTCTCTCTCTCTCTCTCTCTCTCTCTCTCTCTCTCTCTCTCTCTCTCTCTCTCTCGCTCTCTCTCTCTCTCCTTCCTATATTTTTACCTCTAACTCGTCGTCTCCATGTTCGTTATTTTTTCATCTCCCTTTCTCCTTGCTTCCTCCTTCGCCGGTCTTTTTGTCTCTCGTTTTCTCCTTCACTTCACTGGTCTTCCTCGCCTTTACTGTTTTTCCTTCATCTTTTCTCGTCTTTTTATCTCTTGTCTTCTCTTCCTCCCCCTCTTTTTATCGCTCTCCTCCTCCTCGTCTTCTCAGCCCTCGGAATTTTTCCACACATCCTCCATCTCTCCATCTTCGCTCTTTTTTTTTTTTTTCAAAATATTTTCTCCCCTTCCCCTCCGTCTTCACTATTTTTATATACATTTTTATTTGAGTCTGATTCTCTCCCCTTTCCTCTATTCTCTATTGTTTCACGGTCGTTCCTCCCCTTTCTCAATATCCTCCCTCGAAAATCTGATCCTCACACTATTTTCTCAATACAGCGTGGTTATTGTTCGGTCTTTAAAGCTTAGGTTGCATATTTCGAACCGATTTTAATCCTCTCGCGAAGACTTTTGTGGGATTCGATCCTCCAGCGAGTGTTAATCCTTCAGTGTTAAGTCTCCAGGGTACTTCCTACGCCCGGCAAAGCCTGGGTCTTTTCCCACCGTCGTGGATGCTCCTCATCGCCCTACTCTCATCTCGCGTTACCGCAGCCTCTCTATCTCCCCTTCTTCTCCTTCATCTTCCTCCTTTCCCCCCCTCCTCTCTTCCTCTCCTTCCTGTCAGTCCTCTGTGTCCCGCCTCTCTGCCCCTCCCCCCCCCCCCCTTCATTCCTCCCGTTTGTCAGTTTCCCCTCCCTCTGTATCCTCTTCCCCTCTGCCCCCTCCTCCTCCCTCCCCTCCCTCTCCCTCTCCTCTCCCTCTCTCTCCCTTTCGCCTTATCCCTTTCCTCTTCACGCATATTTCTCGTACATACCTCTTTCCCCTCACTTTCCCTCGCGCATACTCCACCCTCTCCGACATCACTCTTCCCTCTCCGAACCGGCTGTGTTTTCCCCCCTCTTTCCCCTTTACCCTTTTTTCCACGCTTGGTGTACGAACGGGCCCGGCTATCCTAGGTTTCCCCTTTCTCTCTCTCCTCTCTCTCTCTCTCTCTCTCTCTCTCTCTCTCTCTCTCTCTCTCTCTCTCTCTCTCTCTCTCTCTCTCTCTCTCTCTCTCTCTCTCCTTTGTGTTATGTGGGTGCCGAAGATGAGGATCCATTGGGAGAAGGAGGATGGTGATGATGGCAGTGATGATAATGATGATGATAAAAGCAGTGGTGATGATGATGATAAAGGCAGTGGTGATGGTGATGATGGTGATGATGATAAAGGCAGTGGTGATGGTGATGATGATGATACAGGCAGTGGTGATGGTGATGATGATGATGATAAAGGCAGTGGTGATGGTGATGATGACAGTAATGATGATAATGATGGTAATAATGATGATGGTAAAAGCAATGGTGATGGTGAAGATTATGATATTGTGGTGATGGTGATATCAATCACGACATTAATAGTTATGAATATGTTCATATTGATTATATGCAAATTAGTAACCGAAATGCACAAACATATATACACCATTCTGCGTATCCACATCTCTCTCTCTCCATTTACACCTACTGATCTCCCTGTTTAGACAAAATCTCTATCTATCTATCTACCCATTTATCTATCAGCCTAAAGAAAAGGGAACGCTTCTCTCTTACGTCAAAGTGAAGGTAACTCGACCCCACTGAAAATCCAAGGTCCACAGTAACGCATGCATGACGGTGACCAAGGAAAACTTCAGTGGAACTAGGGTCTCTGTAGGAGAGGTGGGGGGGGAAGTGGAGGTGGATATGGGGGGGTGGAAGTGGAGGTGGAGATGGGGGGGGGTGAAGGTGGTGGAGGTGGTGGTGGTGGTGGTAAGAAGAAAGAGTAGGAGGAAGAGGGGAAAGGAAGAGGAGGAGGAAGAGGGGAAAGGAAGAGGAGGAGGAAGAGGGGAGGGGTGAGAAGGGGAAGAGGAGAGGAAAAGGAAGAAGAGCAGGAGGAAGAAGAGGAAGTGTGTGTGTGTGTGGGGGGGGTTGTAAGCACTTACCCTACACTTACGTCCTGGTTATCGTTTTCCTTAAATGCAGAAACGTTTTTTTTTTTTTTTTTTTTTTTTTTTTTTTTTTGTATACTGGAGTCTGTATATCTTTACTGCATTAAGTGCAATAATTTCGCAATTTTTGAGCCAGACAGTAAATGGTCTTAATAAACACTGGCATAAAATGGAACGAATTGGAAGAAGAAGAAGAAGAGAGTTGGAGACAGACAGACAGACAGACAAACAAAACAAAATCCAAACCCAAAAACCAAAAGCAAACATCAACCAACCAACACCTCATCAGGAACTTCACCTATGTCCACGAACACGGCCAGAACCTCAAAAAAAAAACTCAAAAAGAACCTCAAAAAAAAGAACCTCACAGAACCTCAAAAAAAGAACCTCACAGAACCTCAAAAAAGAACCTCACAGAACCTCAAAAAAAAAGAACCTCGCAGAACCTAAAAAAAAAGAACCTCGCAGAACCTTAGAAAAAAGAACTTCAAAATAAAGAACCTCAAAAACCTCAAAGAACCTCACAATAAAGAACCTCGGAGAACCTTTTAAAAAAGGAGCCTCAAAAACCTCATGTAGGCCGGGTCACTCTGTTCCGGCAGGCCGCGAGTGGGACGTCGGCGCGGCCCTCGGTTCCATGGCCTCCTTGTGGTCGGCGGACCTCGAGGTCGTGGGGGCGTTGTGGTGGGGGGGAGGAGAGGTAGGGGGGCGTAATGGTGGGGGAGTAAGGGGGCGGTGGGCGGGGGAAATAGAGGTAGAGGTAGGGGGGAGTAAGGGGGCGGTGGGTGGGGGAAATAGGGGGAGAGGTAGGGGGGCGTAAAGGTGGGGAGATGGTAGGGGGATTATTGGTGTTATGTTGGGCGACAGGAGAGAGGGAGGGAAGGAGAGGAAAGTAAGGAGGAAGAGGGAAGGGAAGAGAGGGGCGAGAAAGAATTTGATGAGCAATGATGACATGTTTGATGTTGGCCGATTATTGAGGGAGGGAAGGGAGGAGAGAGAAGAGAAAGGAGAGAGGAGAGAGAGAAGAGAAAGGTGAGGAGAGAGAGTGGGGAAGGAGATTGGGTAAAGAAAGGCAAGAGAAAGGACAGAAATAATGAGAGTGGAAACAATTATTAAGAGATAAGGGAAGAGGGAAGGAAGGTAGGAAGGAGGAAATGAAACAAAGTGGGAAGGAGGGAGAGATAGAAGGAAGGAAGGGAGGGAGGTAAAGAAAAGAAGGAAGAACGAAGAAAGGGAGGTAAAGAAGAGAAGGAAGGAAGGGAGGTAAAGAAAAGAAGGAGGAAGGAAGAGAGGAAGGGAAGAGAAGGAGAAAGGAAGGAAGGAAGGGAGGTAAGGAGGGTCGCGTTTGTAGGTGAAGGCAGGAAACGTGGTTTTCCGCTGTGATGTATAGCGATTATGATTACCGGGAATTAGCTGGTCTGTCGCTGATATAAAATAGGCCTCTGGTTTTAAGGAACAGATAGCGAGACTAGTATTAAATATTTCGATTTTTTTTTTCAAGCAACAAATTTTGTAAAATTATATTGTCAGTGAAAATATAGGTGGAAACGACTTAATTTTCAATTTGAAAATATGAAGTGGATACAGACATACTGAATTAACCTTGTATTTTTATAGGATAACTTACTCGTCACTCACGGTTTAAGGAATTCGTAACGCTGGCCGGAAATTACACTGACGCAAAAGATGATTCTCGAAAATGATGTAAAAAAAAGAAAAAAATAATTAAAGAGATGTTCGTTCTCCTTCAGATTCTCGCAATACCTCAGAGCTAAGTACCATGACGCTATGAAAATACGTAGATGATAAATGTTAATGATTAACAAGAGAAAAAGATATGAAGAAGGGTCGGATGAAAAAAAAAAAAAAAAACATTGAAAAGGCAGCAAATTCATACAAAAAAATGTTCCGATGCCAAAAAAGGGGTAAATATTTAAGATTTAAAAAGTAGTAAAGAAGAAAACAGACATAATTTAAATTGAAGAAAGGGGGAAAAGGAGGAGGGGGATAAATATAAACAACGTACGAATGAAATAATAACTCAGAATGGAGACAAAAAAAAAAAAAAAAAATCTCGGAATGCGCACGTGTGAGTCTCCACGCGCTTCGAAAAACTCTCCGAACGAAACTCCGAAACACGCGATAAATAACAAACGTACGTATTTGTGAATCAGTCAACATATGCGGGAAAACCATACACAAAACAACCGGACATTAACATAACGGGGAAAAGAGAAGGGGGGAGACGGAGGGGGAGGGAGAACCAGACTATGTTTCCCCAACTATGGGTTACTAGCGCACGCCGGTCGCCTCGTCTCGGCTGACTGACTCGCCTCCACTCGGAACTGCTTCGGAAACATGGCGCCCTTGAGCCCTCGGCGAGACCATGGACGCTCGGGGAGGGGACTTCGCTCTCTCTCTCTCTCTCTCTCTCTCTCTCTCTCTCTCTCTCCTCCCTCCCTCCCTCCCTCCCTCCCTCCCTCCCTCCCTGCCTCCCTCCCTCCCTCCCTCCCTCTCTCTCTCTCTCTCTCTCTCTCTCTCTCTCTCTCTCTCTCAATAGTAGTGACGCAAGGGTTGCTTTATTTTCGCTCTTGCTTATTCATTTATATCTCTTTTATTTAGTGGAATTAGTGTTTCTTTTTCTTTTTCTTTTCCTTTTTTTTCTAAGACAAGTAATCTAGTGCGCTTTGTCACCGGATCAGTATGAGATGAGTCATGTCTATGTGCCGGGATGTATTCTCGTTTAGAACGCACTCGCTTCTTTTAGCTATGAATGGGCGAGTTGCCGTGTGCATATCTTTGTTTGTCTGTCTGTTTTTAGTACTGTCGGTGTCTGTGTACCGAATGTTTCTCTTCTTTCTATATATAACCTTTTCCCTCTGACTACTTATGTCTGTGTGTATGTGTATTTGTCTATCTAACTTTCTGTCTGTCTATCTAACTATCTGTCTGTCTATCTGTATATATATACGTATATATCTTTCAGTTTTTTTCTCTCTCTTCTCGTCTCCTTCATGTTTTCATCTCTCCGTCCTCCTGTTACCCACGTGTTTGTAAGTTAATCCATTCCAGCCCCACCCACACATTTGATCTCTCTCTCTCTCTCTCTCTCTTAATTTTTTATTTTATTTTATTTATTTATTTATTAACACATTTACTTACCTATTTATTTACATATTTATTTATTTATTTATTTATTTTATTTGTTTACTCTGCACAAGATAAGTCGGTCGCGCGCACACCAACCTGTTTTACATGAGTAATTCATATGTTGGTTTCATTTGGGATTGACTCATCACTCTTGCCTTACTGTTAAGGGAGGGAGGGAGGGTGGAGGGTGGGTGTGATTAGCTCTCTAGGGAGGGATAAGGGAGGGAGGGAGGGAAGGTGAGAGGGAGGGAGGGTGAGAGGGAGGCAGGGAGGGAAGGTGGGTGGGAGTGGGTGATTAGCTCTCTAGGGAGGGAGGGTGAGAGGGAGGGAGGGTGAGAGAGAGAGATAGAGAGAGATAGATAGAGAGAGATAGATAGATAGATAGAGAGAGAGAGAGAGAGAGAGAGAGAGAGAGAGAGGAGAGAGAGAGAGAGAGAGAGAGAGAGAGAGAGAGGGAAGGAGGGAGGGAAAGAGGGAAGGAGAGGGGAGAAGCTCATAATTATTGGATGATAAGAATGAAGTGGAAATCGCCAGGGAGGGGTGATTAAGAACAAGGAGATAGGGGAGGACGAGAGGGAGAGAAGAAGAGAAGAGGAGACAAGAGAGATGGAGAGAACCAAAGACAATCCACAGAAGAGGGATAAGACATAAGAAAACACGAGAATTAGGAAGGAAGGGAAGGAAGAACGAGAGGAAGGAAGGAGAGATCCTCAGTGACGTGTCGGCTATCGTGTCGTGACGTCATTTCCGATTCCTGTTCACTCGCTCTTTGAACTCTTGACCTCAGCCGCCTGTGTGAAATCGGGGCGGCGGCGGCGGCGGAAAGGACAGAGAAATCTCATAAATTACTTGTACCTAACGTAACCCAGCCTAAATCAGCGTCGGAGAAGTGATTATAGAGAATCTAAGGTCGGTACGTACATGTGTAGACGTATGTGTGTAAACGGACGTTCATACTGACGTACTTGCTTGAATACGTACGTGCGTGTAATTAGTCATTCTTTTTAGCTTGTTTAGTCCCTTTTCATTTTTTCATATTCGTATTCTCTTTGTCTATGTCTTTGTCTCTCTCATTCTCTCTCTTTCTCTTTCTTTCTCTTTCTTTCTTTCTTTCTTTCTTTCTTTCTTTCTTTCTTTCTCTCTCTCTCTCTCTCTCTCTCTCTCTCTCTCTCTCTCTCTCTCTCACTCACTCACTCTCACTCACTCACTCACACACACACACACACACACACACACACACACACACACAAACAACACACACAACAACAAAACACACACACACACACACACACACACACACACACACACACACACACACACACACACACACACACACACACACACACACACACACACACACACATACACACAAACCCACCCCCAAAACAAAACAAAAAATAATAATAATAAATAAATAAAATCCCATCATTCAACATCCCCTCCAGATATCGCCAAAAGGGACTCGCGAATCTGAGCCTCGCCAAGCACGGGGGGAGGGGGGGGGGGGGGTTGTAGGGGGGTTAGGGGTGTCGGTTGCGCAATCAGTCGCACGTCGGTCGCCATCTACTTCGTCATCGTCATCGTCATCGTCATCGTCACTCACTTCCAGGACTAAAAGGGAGGAGGAAAGGGGTAGGGTGGGGGGGGAGAATCAAAGGGAAGAAAGAGAGAGAGGGAGAGGATAACGGTAAGTTAGAGAGAGAGAGAGAGCGAGCGAGAGAGAGAGAGAGAGAGAGAGAGAGAGAGAGAGAGAGAGAGAGAGAGAGAGAGAGAGAGAGAGAGAGAGAGAGAGAGAGAGAGAGAGCGAGAGAGAGAGAGAGAGAGAGAGAGAGAGAGAGAGAGAGAGAGAGAGAGAGAGAGAGAGAGAGAGAGAGCGAGAGAGAGAGGGGTCTTACAGGCTCGTCGACAAGGCTTGGTCTCCACATGATCAAAGCTGATGATTGAGCCGTGACGTCATTCGCGTGCACAGTGTTCGTTTTCGTGGTGCCACCGAAACGCCATTTTTTTTTCTTTTTAATTCCAAAAAAAAAAAAAATCGAAATCGGTTCTTACGAATGTATAAACAAGGGAGAGACGGATGTTTTGTGGATTCCCATGATTTATCGAAAAGGGATAAGACCCTATCGTCTTTTTTTTTTCGGACGGGAAAAAAAGAAATAAAAAAAAGAAGAAGGTTTAAGAACGGGTGGATGGATGTAAGTAGATCATTGAGATAATGGAGAAAGAAGGGGAGGAAAATTGGCGTAGGAGGAGAATGGAGGAATGAGAGCGACAAGAGGAGTGAGTGATACCAGAGCGGGAACTTATGTCACGATGATCATCTTGGTAACATTCTCTTGCACAAGCAGTGTCATTATAAGCTTATTTAACCCCATTTTGAAAGAATCTTTAAAGAATATTTCTCCATCCCATGCTTTCTTTTTTATTTGAATAATGCTCTCCACTTTTTGGCAGTTCGAAGACGAAGAAAAAGGGGAAGCGAAAGGGATTTAACGTTTCCCGAGATTCTGGCAATAGTGGCGAGGGAGGGAAACGAGCCCAAATGTGTCCTTCTTCCTCGGAGAGCAGGAAGCCGCGACCGGAGTCTGGCAGCTTTCCAAATTCTGTCACACAGGGAGAAAGAGAATAAGATAGAGAAAAAAAGAAGAAGAAAAAAAAATGTTTATATATTTTACAGACGTAGAGCGTTCTGGTAGCGTTTACAGTCCATAATCACACTGCTAATATTGGGTGCGATATGAAAATGGCACGCGGGAACATTAATCTTAGATTTTATCTCGTTTTTTTTTCAACCCCTTGTTCATCATACCTCGTCAGTTGTTATCGTGAAATTTTAATTTCTCATTCTTATATTAAAAAAAAAAATCCTCCATGTTTTTTTTTCTTCTTATCATTTTCTTTTAATCACGTTATCATCGCTTATTCTTACCTCGTACCATCGTTATCATGAAAATCCGGCCAAGATCCCAGGCAAAGGGGGGAGAGAGCAGAGGGGATAAAGGAGACTTGAGAGGGAGGGAGAGGGAAGAGGGGTAAGGGAGAGGTGAGGGAGAAGTGCGGATGAGGGAGACCTGAGAGAGAGGGAGAGGGGAGAGAGAGGGAGAGGGGGAGAGAGAGGGAGAAGGGGAAGAGAGGAGAGGGGGGGTGACAGAAGGGGGGGGGGGAGGGGCTTTCCCCTCACTCGTTCTCAGTGACGCCTGAGGAGTTCCGACAGAGGGGGTTGTGTTTCCCCAGCAGAGAGGAAAGAGGGAGTGAGGGGCGAGGAAGAGAAAGGGAGAATGTGAGAGGAAGTGTGAGAGAAGAAGAGGGAAAGGGGAATAGGAATAGGGGAATGGGAATGATGAGAGAGAGAGAGAGAGAGAGAGAGAGAGAGAGAGAGAGAGAGAGAGAGAGAGAGAGAGAGAGAGAGAGAGAGAGAGAGAGAGAGAGAGAGAGAGAGAGACGAATGGCTTATCGATCAAGGCATGTGTTGCCCACAGCGCGAGGTTTTCAGTCCTGTGAGTATTGGGGATCCGTGAGTATAGATGAATTAGAGGCTGTAGTGGGCCATGTTAACCGTGGACCGAGTATCGATCTGTGACCCACATAGGCCTGGGAGAGGAACGGGAGGGAAAGGGAGGAGGACGAAGAGAAGTGGAGGAGAGACAGAGAGAGAGAGAGAGACGCGGGTAGAGAGGCGTGGGAAGGAGGGAGTGAGGGAGGGTAGGATGGAGGGAGAAGGGGAGAGGGCGGGAGGGATGAGAGGGAGGGTAGGATAGAGGGAAGAAGGGAGGATTAGGGAGAAGGGGAGGAGGAGCAAAGGAAGGGGAAGGAAGGAGAGGGGGGAGAGGGAGGGAGAGAGAGAGGTGATTAAGGGGAGAGGGGGAGATAAAGGAAGAAGGAGAGAGGGAGAAAAAGAGAGAAAGAAAAAGGAAGAGAGAGGGAAAGAGGATAAAAAGAAAAAGAGAAGACATAAGTAGAAAGAGAAAGAGACAGACACAGACAAACGAGGAGATGACAGAGAGAAAAAGAAGGAACGGAAGAAAGAGAGATGGAAAGAACAAACGACTGAACATGTTTGAACAGCGACGAGGGACAGACAGCAAACTGTGTATCGATCTCTTTTTAGATAATTATCATAGCTAATGAGTTGTGTACGTAAGCAAGTGCACTTGATCAGACATAGTGTGTGTTGAACGAACTTTCCAGCTGATAATGATAATAGCGATAAGTAAAATGATGATGTGGATGATGATAATGATAATGGTAAAGATGATGGTAATTGAAGGATGTTGACAATGTTAATGGAAATAATAATAGTAATGATAATACTAGTGATAATAATAATGCTAGTAACAAGAACAACAACAACAAAACAAGAAAAACAATAATAATGATAATAATAATAATAATAATAATAATAATAATAATAATAATAGCAGTAACAATAATAATTATAATAATAATAATGATAATCACAATGACAGTGATAATTATACGCACC
>NC_051398.1:711534-716534 GCF_015228065.2 Penaeus monodon | reverse complement strand
TATTATTTATTTTTTTGGTTGGTGTCGTTTTCCTTGTGTTCTGCTCGTCTTCGTTTCCTCGTGTTCATTTATTTTTTTGTATTTATTTGATTTTGTATTGTTATTATTTATTTATTTATTTATTTATTTATTCATTAATTTGCTGGATTTTTGTTTATGTTTTTTCACTTTTCCCAGTCACACACACAAACAAACACACACAATCAAACAAAACAAAACAAAACAAACAAACAAACAAACAAACACACACAAACAAACAAACAAACAAACAAACACACACACACCAATTCGAAAAAAACTACTATTTACTAAGAAACACCAACAACCATCCGAAAACACCACACACACACACACACACACACACACACACACACACACAACACACACACACACACACACACACACACACACACACACACAATACTTATCCAAACTTAGACCGAATCTAAAGAGCGAATTAGGGCAAACCAAGACCGAATTTCCGAGATTCTCTGGAGGTAAAAAAAAAAGGGTATTGAAGCTAAGCTCGGTCTCGGCAAAGATTATATAGGATTATATATTATTAATAATTATATATTATTATTGTATATTATTATTATATATTATTATAATATATATTATTATATAGGATTATATATTATTTATTATCATATATATTATATCCTATATAATCTTTGGTCTCGGTCTGCTGGCTTGAGCGAGACCGCCACGCTGCCTGACCCGTGTTTACTCTCGCGCCCTCGCCGTTATAATGGGAATTGCTGTACAGTGTCTTTTGTATATTGGGAGGGTGGGGGTGGGGGGGGTTTCTGTGTGTGTGTGTGTGTGTGTGTGTGTTTAAGGGTATGATTATCTTTTATTTTGTTTATTTTTTATTATTTTTTTAGGTAATACTGTTTTATTTTCTATTTTTTAGGGTATGACTATCTTTTATTTTTTTGGGGGGTATTACGTTTTTTTTTTTGTCTTTTAATTTGTATTTTTTAGGGTATTACTCGTTTTTTTTTTCTTTTTTTAGGGTTACTTTTTTGATAATATAGTAACTTTTTCATGGATTCCTATACTTTTTTTATAACTGGAATTTCAATAACTTACTTTCGTGTTTTGTGGTATTCTTCTATCATCTCCTTTTTCAAAAAAAAAAAAAAAAAAAAAAAAAAAACATCGAATACGGGTAAAAAAAAAAATCTTACTCTACAAGGAATTAGAGAGAGAAAAATATATATTTATATCAATCTCACGCTAGAGTAAAGACAACGCTCTCGAACGGCGACAAACGGATACATTTTACAGAAGAAGAAGAAAAAAAAAGAAAAAAAAGTAAATTTAGAAAAAAAAAAGTTGAGACAAGACAATAACAAGGAATTGGCGGAGGAACCAGACAGTTAGTGTAAGTCCTCACCCGCGACGGCGTGGAGGTGTGACCCGCGCGTGTGTGCGTGCGTGGGTGTGTGTGTCTTCCTGTATACTGGTGGTAGATGGAAAGGGAGGAGGGGGAGGGGAGTTAGGGGGGGTGTTGGGAGGAAGGAGGGGCGGGGATGGCAGTGGAAGGGGGAGGGTGACAACGACGACGAGGAAGAAGGGGAAAAAATCAGAAAAGGCAAAATGAAAAGACGATGACAAGAAAAAAACAATAATAGTAAACTGAATGAGAGAATAAGAGATATTATAAACAAAAGAAATGGAAAAGAGAGAGAGAGAGAGAGAGAGAGAGAGAGAGAGAGAGAGAGAGAGAGAGAGAGAGAGAGAGAGAGAGAGAGAGAGAATGAGAGAGAGAGTAAGAAAAAAAAGAGGAAGAAAAGGAGGAGGAGGAGGAGAAGGAAGAAGAAGAAGAAGAAGAGTAGGAGGAGGAGGAGACCCCCTTCGGCACTCACGCCCGAGGCTAGCAAACCCGCCGCCACCGTTTCCGTTCGTCCAAGTTACAGAAAGAACCGGATTTCATTGTGTATGGTGTCCTGTCATCTTTTATTTTAAGGAACGGTTTGAGATTTATTTTTTTCCTTAGATCAGGATGTATACTGAATAAAAAAAATGTTTTATGGGTGTGTATGTATATGTATGTTTTGTGGGTTGTGTGTGTATGTATTGAGTTTTGTTTTGTGTGTGTGTGTGTGTGTGTGTGTGTGTGTGTGTGTGTGTGTGTGTGTGTGTGTGTGTGTGTGTGTGTGTGTGTGTGTGTGTGTATGTGTGTGTGTGTGTGTGTGTTGTATGTAGTCTTAGGTATGTATTATATGTAGTTTTATGTATGTGTGTGTATATATATATATATATATATATATATATATATATATATATATATAATATATATATATATATATAAAGTCTCGTGTATATAGTGAGTTATGTTAAAGAATATGTTTTTAAAATTTCGGTTGTTTTGAGTAAAATATTCTTTCTATGTTTCGTGAAATATACTGGTTATGTAGGGGATATATTTCTGTATTTTTTTGTTCATTTTATACCGTGATATGTAGCAACCTTAATAGCTGGTATTACAAAATTAACTCAAGTGATAACGTTTCCTGGCTTGGCTGATAACAAATGACTTTGTGCGCAGGTTTAACAGGAGAATATATATATATATATATATATATATATATATATATATATATATATATATATATATATATATATATATATATATATATATATATTTTTTTTTTTTTTTTTTTTTTTTTTTTTTTTCATATTGATTTAGAATTCGTTGTTAATAAACCTGATAATTTCGTTTTTTTTAGTACAGGAGGAAAAGATATATATTGTTTTTGTTTTGTATATTTCAATATGGAAAACAAACCAGCAAAATTAGCATTCGTTGTTAATTCACGTAGCAATATGTTTTTCATTTATTTCTCATAAGAAAAATACAATATACAATATACTTTTTAAAAATCTCTTTTAAGAAAAATACAATATGCAATATACTCTTTAAAAATCTCTTTCAAGAAAAATACAATATACAATATACTCTTTAAAAATCTCTTACAAGAAGAATACAATATACAATATATATTTTTTTTTATTCCATATAAGAAAAAAAAATATATATACAGGCATGCGAGCTCCTGCCTTTCCCTGACGCACAAAAGGCGCGGATTTATTCATAGTACATTTTAAAATTCCATTTAACTTGTTTTCTGCAATTCTGTCATACGTAAAACCGCCCATAGTGCTTTAGGATATGTGTTCTTATATCGTTTAAGGGAAGGAAAGAGTGAAAGAGGGAAAGGAATAAAGAGAGGGAGAGAAAGAGAGAGAGAGGGAGAGAAAGAGAGGGAGAGAGAGAGAGAGAGAAAGAGAGAGAGAGAGAGAGAGAGAGAAGAGCGAAGGAAAGGAAAAAAAGAAGAAAGGAAAGGAAAATGAAAAATAAAATAAAAAAGGAAAGGAGACAAATTGTGATAAAAGGGGAAATGGGGAATAGAGAAAAAATAAATAAATTGATAAACTGATGAAAGAAAGAAAAATAATCAGCTAGTGTCATGGCGGAAACTAGCAGAAAAAGAAAACAAAATTGAAACATTTCCTAAAAGACTCGTTTAATTTCATTCAAAATGCAACCGTTCTTTTAGCTTTTGTCTGGATGCTGGAAGTGTCCTTGAGAACTCAGGTCAGCGACATTAACGAGCAGCCTTGGCGGATCGGGACCTGCCCCCCCCCCTCTCTCTCTCTCTCTTCTCCTCTCTCCTTCTCTCTCTCTCTCCCCTCTTTTCTCTCTCTCTCTCTCTCTCTCTCTCTCTCTCTCTCTCTCTCTCTCTGTTCCATCTTTCTTCCTCTCTTTCTCTCTCCCTCCCCCCTCACTCTCTTCTTCTTCTTCTTCTTCTTCTTCTTCTTCTTCTTCTTCTTCTTCTCCCCCTTCTTCTCTCTCTTCTCCCATCGTATTTACACATTCCCCGTTGAAGGCAATTAGTTTTCTGTTAACCGATTTTAACACATTCTTTATGTAAAATCTCGTAAAGTCTCGAAAAAGTATTTTTTTTTTTTTTACCTCTAATGGTTTCTTTGTGTTTCCTTCAGCGCATTTCAGTTCATGTCTTTTTTTTTTTTTTTTTTTTTTTTTTGAATGCCCATGCTACTTAAACTCCCATCCCCCCCACCCCCCCACCCCAGTATGTGTGTTCTGTTGTTTGCTCTCCTTCCCTCCTTCTCCCCTCCCTCCTTTTCTTCTTTCTACCTTTTCCCTTCCCTCCCTCCTTCCCTCCCGCTTCCATCATCCTTCCCCCCCTCCCTCCTTCTCTCCTTCCCTCCCTCCCTCCTTCTCTCCTTCCCTCCCTCCCTCCCTCCCTCCCTCCCCTTCCTTTCTCCCTCCCTCCCTTCCTCCTTCTTCCCCTCCCTCCTTCTCTCCCTACCTCCCTCCCTCCCTCCCTCCCTCTCCCTTGGCAACAGTACCCATTTCCGCATTTCTGAAAAAAGAAAAAACATTTCCCCCCCTTCCCCCCCTTTCTTTACTTAGGCCTATTTCATGCATTGTCGTTCCCTCTCAACATTTGGCAACGGCGTCGTCAACGGGAGATTTGGCAACGGCGCGCGAGGGATGCTGAGGGGAAAGAAGGAGATGAATATAAAGCAAATTTTATGGAGAAGATGACTATTGATGTAAATTCTGATTCGTAATTGGGAGAGATGGAGGAGAGGAGAGGAAAGATGAAAGAGGGAGTAGAAAAGGAGAGGAGAGGAGAGGAAAGATGAAAGAGGGAGTAGAAAAGGAGAGGAGAGAGGAAAGTGCGAGAGGGAGTTAGAGAGAGGAGAGAGAGAAGGTCGAGAAGGGAGGGGAAAAAGAGAGGAGACAAGGTGAGGGGAATAAAAAGGAGAGGGGAGAGACGAAGGGGAAAGGGAAGTAAAAAGGAGAGAAGTGAGGGAAAAGGGGAAGAGGAAGTAAAAGGAGAGGAGAGGAGACGAAAGGTGAAAGGGGAAGTAGAAAGAAGAAGGAGACGAGAGAGGTGAGGGGGAAAGGTGAAAGAGGAAGTAAAAAAAAGAACAAAAAAGAAAAGGGAGAGAGGGAA
>NC_051398.1:707501-711434 GCF_015228065.2 Penaeus monodon | reverse complement strand
GTGTGTGTGTGTGTGTGTGGTGTGTGTGTGTGTGTGTGTGTGTGGTGTGTGTGTGTGTGGTGTTGTGTGTGTTGTGTGTGTGTGGTGAGAGAGAGAGAGAGAGAGAGAGAGAGAGAGAGAGAGAGAGAGAGAGAGAGAGAGAGAGAGAGAGAGAGAGAGAGAGAGAGAGAGAAAGAGAGACATGACATATAGTTGCATATATTTCTGAATTCTTGATACCCCTTTTTGTAAAATGTACCGCAGTTGCGAGTTGTTTGAAAATTCCAGGTGGTTTTCTCCACGACACGGGATTTTCAACCTTTCGGCACCCTTGCAGTAGGGAGGAATTCCACCGGCCCCCTTCATGACAGTATGGTTATTTACATTTACAATTCCGCCGCGGTGTCGTTAGGACCCCTTATGGGTAAACATTATTTAGGATTTTCTGATTATGAGCCGCTGGTTGCGGGTGTTCCGTGGTAGGCAGTCGTCGTGAGAGATCAGATAGATAATGTTTCTTTTATTCTTAGTTACTGTGGGTCCGTTTAATATCCTACAGTTGAATGAAAGAGGTTTTCATCTCCTTTCCTGCCCCCCTCTTCCTTTCCCCCTCCCCTCCTTCTCCCCCTCCCCCTCCTTCTCCTCCTCCCTCCTTCCCCTCCTAGCTACGTTTTTTTTTCTAAAGTAAACTAAGGTATACGTGACTTAATGTTGTATATCAAGCGAGTAATATAAAATAAAAAGAATATGGAGTGTTTGGTTCACTCCCTTACTCACATCTCCCCCTCATTAATTCTAGATTAAATTCTAGCGAGAACTAGATATTGCATTGGGTTTAATTCTTATAATAGTAGTCTGGTATTCACGGAATTAGTTCCCCAACCCCCTCCCCCCACCCCATCGCCCCTCCCATACGATTCTAGTTTGAATTCTGTAAATCATGATTCTGTAAATTCCGTAGTAAAGTAGGTTCCTTCCATTTCCAGTTTTCGAATTTAGCCCATTCTTACTATTCTTAGTTCTCTTTGTAGAGTAAACTAGGTATCTTGGCATTCCCATCCATACGCAAGTATTCCCAGTTTGGAATCTAGAGCGAATTCCAGGTATATGGTATATCTTCCTTTCTATGTATCCTTATCTCTCTTTCCTCCCGCTATTTTTTAGCGGAAACTTGAGTACCTTTCCCATCTCTCTCTCTCTCTCTCTCTCTCTCTCTCTCTCTCTCTCTCTCTCTCTCTCTCTCTCTCTCTCTCTCTCTCTCTCTCTCCCCCCCCCCCCCCGTCTTCTAGTCTGAATCTAACCTCTATTTCTCGAGTAAATTAAATACCCTTCCAGTCATTTCCTCCCACCTACTCCCATCCATTCCTAGTTTGAACTCGCCCACTCCCTGTTTGAACTAGGCAGGCAAAGATGGAAGGAAGGCAGGCAGACAGGCAGGCGAAAAAGGAAGGAGGGGAGGCAGGCAGGCAGGCAGGCGAAAGAGAAGGAAGGAAGGCAGGATTTGCAGGCAGGCAGGCAGGCAGGCAGGCGAAAGAGGAAGGAAGGAAGGCAGGATTTGCAGGCAGGCAGGCAGGCAGGGCAGGCAGCAACCAGCAACACAGCCGACCCGCCACCGCCACCGCCACCACCGCCGCCGCCGCCGCCACCGACCTGATCAATACGCTTAGTCACCCACTGCTCTTGCCACACGCCGCCAGCAGGAGAACAGGGCGCGATCACTTCGACGTCGGGGCGAGTGGGGGGCGCACCTCTCGTGGGGTTGGGGGGGGATTTTTTTTCGGTTTTTATAGGGTGTGGGGAGGGGGTTGAAAAAGGGGGGAGGGGGTTGAAAAAGGGGGGGAGGAGGGGGAAAGGGTGAGGGAAGGGGGGAGTGGGAAAGAGTGAGGGAAAGGGCGAGGGGGAAAGAGTGAGGGAAGGAGAGGAGAGGGTTGAAAAGGGTGAGGGGGAAGGGTGAGGGAGGGGGGAATGGGGACGGGAGGGTGTAAGGGTGAGGGAGGGGGGAATGGAGGGGAAAAGGTGGAGGGAGGAGTGAGTGGGGGAGGGAGGGAGGGGGAAAGGAGAGAGGAAGGAGTGGAAAAGGGGTGTGTGATTTTTTTTTTTTTTTTTGGGGGGGGGGTTAAAATTAAGAGGGTTGATCAGGATTTTTTTATATTTAATTTTTTATTTGAACAAGAGGGGGTTGTAAAAAAAAAAAAAATGGGGGGGTGGAATGTCTTTTGTATTTTTTCTCTCTGTTTTTATTTTCCTTTTTTTTTTTGGGGGGGGGGGAGGGGGGGGTAAGAGAAATCATGGGTACTACTGATTGATTGGTTTAGATGGCTTATTTCCCATGGGGAAGAGGGGGAGGGGGGAGGGCAGATAGGGAGGAGGGAAAGGAGGAGAGAGGAGGGGGAGGGGGGAGGGCAGATAGGGAGGAGGGAAAGGAGGAGAGAGGAGGGGGGAGAGGAGAGGGGGCGGGGGAGGGGGGTAGATAGAGGAGAGAGGAGGGAGGAGAGATGAGGGGGGAGGGGGGGTAGATAGGGAAGAGGGGAAGGAGGAAAGAGGAGGAGGGAGAGGGGAGTGGGGAGGGGGAAGGGGGAGCCAAGGACGTTTTGTCTCTTGTTTTGGTCGAGAAAAAGGGAGGAACAGGTTGCCAACTAGTTTTTTTCTCCCTTCATTTTTCATTTTCCATCACCGACGTACATTTTTACTTATTTATTCTTTTTTTTTCTTTTTTTTTTTGTCTAACATCACTACACTACATCTCGGGCGCTTCTGGCTCGTATAATGAACCTCATTAATTGATGAATTAATGAATAAAGAAATGGAAGAGATAATAGTCAGTCAGTCAGTAAGTAAATAGAAATATGATAGACGAATAAACGAATAAATAGTGAATAAAGATAGATAATAAAGTAAAAAAAATAATGAACGGTAAATACGAGTAAATAAATGAATGAATGAATAGGTAAAAAAAAATACACCCCCTTCTTTTATTACCTGCGTATGCAAATAAGCACGATAGAACGTCTCTGCGAAATAATTCCAGTGGAAATAAACTGTACAATTCGTCTCGTGGAATAACTGTACTTTTCGCCCCCCCCCCCCCGCCCCCTCTCTCCGAGTATGTAAAACTTACGATGCTGATGCTCTATCTCTCGAAATCTCGCTGTATTTCTCGAATTCTCGCTAAATCTCGCTATATCCCTTTATATTTCGCTGTAGCTCGCAAAATCTGTTGCATCTCGCTCTGGCTCTCGAAATCTCGCTATATATCGCCGCATCTCACTGTTTCTCGCTATATCTCCCTATATTTCGGTATATCTCGCAGTATCTCGTAGCATTTCGCTGTGTCTCGTGGCATCTCTCTGTATCTCGCTGGATCTCTCTATATCTCGCCGTTTCTCGCCGTACCTCGCCGTATCTCTACAACTAACGTATCTCTATGCCTCGCTGTATCTCGCCGTATCTCTCTGAATCTGTTGCATCCGACGAGACTTCTTGCAAGAGGCGACGGCGAGAGGTGTTGCTAAACGGCCCAGAAAAGCAGTGCCGAATTAGAGACACAAGGTTGCAGCAGTTGCATATGCAAAAGACCCGCGGGCGTTTTCCGTCTTGATAGGAAAATTGCAGGGGGAGGAGGGAGGGGGTTGGGAGTAAGGGGGAGGAGGGGGTTGGGAGGAAGGGAAATGGGGAAATGAGTGAGAAGGGGGGGAGGGAGAGGATAAGGGAGGAGGGAGATGGGGAAAGGGGGAGGAAGAGTGAATGGGAGGAGGATGAGGGAAGAGGGGAAAGATGAAATAGTGGGGAAGAAACAGAAAAGGGCAGAAAGGAGTTGTGAAGGGAAGAGGAGAGAGATAATGAAGGGTAATAGGGAGAGAAATGATAGGAAAGGAAATGAAAGGAGATCGAGGAAAGAAGTGTGACTGGGAAAAGGAAACAAAAGAGGGAAGAGGCGTTAGAGAGAAAGAGAAA
>NC_051398.1:692501-702501 GCF_015228065.2 Penaeus monodon | reverse complement strand
GAGGGGGGGGGAAAATGTTTTTAAGGGAGGAAAAGTGTAAAGGGAGTGAGGGGGGAAAGGGGAAAAAAGGGGAGGTTTAAGGGGAAGGGGGAAAGGGGGTGAGGGTTGGGGAAGGGGGGGGGGGAAGGGGGGTGGAGGGGGAAAGGGGAAGGAGGGAAAGGGAAGGAGCCAAAAGGGTTGGGGCAAAGGGGGGGGAAAACCCCCGGCAAGGAAAACCCAAAAGAAAAACCCGAAAGAAAATTAAAAAAGTTTCCTTTTCTAAATCTCCCCTTTGACATAAAAATAGTGAAAATTTCTCCCTCTCTCTCTCTCTCTCTCTCTCTCTCAAACTTCTCTCTCTTGTCTCCCGGGCTCTGTTCTTCTCCCCCCTCTCGTTTCCCTCTCTCCCCTCTCTCTTTTCACTTTCCTCTCTCTCTCCCCTCTCCTTCCCCTTCCTTCTCTCTTCTCCTTCTCTTTTTTAAAACCCCCATTTTGCTTTTTTTATTTTAAAGCCATCCTTTTTTTAACCCCCTTTTCATTCCCCATCATCGCCTACGGAGGCAGCATCACCCGAAAGTATAAGAGATGAGAAAACGACACCAGTTGGACGACTCAGTCACCTTCTATTGTCTGGCTCAGGTCAGGAGAAAGAAGAAAAAAAGTGATATATATGTATAAAAAAAAATACATATCTCTCTTGCACTTCCGGGAGAAGCAGTACCGCTAGCTACCCGAAAGAGGAAGTGACGCGTCGATATCATTCTGACCGTCGTAAAGAGAATCGAACACCTTATACGTGTGTCCGTATTTAAAGCGAAATGGATTTTTTTAGAAACGTGGACGTTGTCGTTTTTTTGTTTTTTTGTTGTTTTTTTTTTCGTTGGGGAAATGCCTTTATACTTGATTTAGGCGTGTTTGGGAGAGAAGACAATAGTAGTTGACATTCGGAGTCGAGCGGCGGTAGAATGAGGAGGTGGAGAGAGAGGAAGAGGGAGAGGGAGAGGGAGAGAGAGAGGGAGAGGGAGAGGGGAAAAGGGGAAAGGGGAGAGAGAGAAGAAAGAAAGAAAGAGGGAGGGAAAGAGAGAGAGAGAGACAGAGACAGAAAAAAAAAAAGGAAAAGGGGCACCCAAAGAGGAATAAATGAAGAAGGGCCCTCTTCCCCCCCTCTTCCCCCCCCTTCCCCCCCATCCCAAAACCTGGCCCTCCCTCATACCCGCGTCACTTCCCAAGGTTGCTTACCTCGACTTCTCTTGCTGTTTCCTTTCCTCTCTTTCTTCCGACTTTGGCCTCACGCGTGGCCGAATATCTCAGGTGTAATTTCGGCGAAAAAGTGGGAATCTTTTTTTTTTTTCTTTAATAGAAATTTGGCTGGAAATCTCTCGACTCTTTAAATATCCCACTTCCCTGGTTTTTTTTTTTTAAAAATTTCTTTTGTGTGGTTTTTTCTTTTTGTGTGGTTTTTTTTTTTTTTTACGTTTTTTTGTAATTTTTGTTTTTTAGAGGATATCCAAAATTTTTTCACTTTATGAGTACAGCAAATTTTTTGAAATGGGGGTTGGGGGGTTTTTATTCATATTTTTATAATTTGATTAAAGAGGTTATTGGTTTTTATTAAAATTAATTTTTGTTGTTGTTTTATTGGTTTTTATATGATGGGTGCTCATCATCACCACCTCCCCCCCCCCACGCTCCACCACAACCATCACCACCATCCCCACCACAAGATCATCACCACCATTACCACCACAACACTCCCTCCCCCACCATAACCCCCCTCCATCACCCCCCATCATCACCCACCACCACCACCCCCACAACAACAACAACAACAACACCCATCCCCACCACCTCCACCACCACCACCACCACAAAAACAACAACAACAAAAACAACCCATCCCCCCCACCTCCACCACCACCACCAAAAACCCAAAAACAACAACAAAAAACCCAAAAACAAAAACAACAACCAAAAACAAAAACAACCCCTCCCCACCACCCCCCACCAAACCCAAAAAGGGAAAAACAACAACAACAAAAACAACAACAACAACAACCCATCCCCACCACCTCCACCACCACCACCACAACAACAACAACAACAACACCCATCCCCACCACCACCATCCCCCCCCCCCCCCCCATCACCTGGGCGTCCCATAATCTGGGACATTTGCAAATGATGTGTCAAAGTGCCCTCACTCTCGGCCTCGTATCCCTTGCATTAGGAAAGGCTTAATCCATTGGAACTCGTGTCTAAATCTATTTGGAATCTGGTCTAAATGGTCTAAATCTAATCCTGTTTTTTTTTTCTTCTTTTTTTGTGTGTGTTTTGTTTCGTTTCGTTTTTTTTTTTTTTTTTTTTTTTTTTTTTTTTTTTTGTTCAATAATCCCTCTGGCAGTTCCTGTGTCCTCAATGTATTCTGATTTTTTTTTCTGGGTTTGCTGTTGTTGGTTTGTTGTTGTTGTTGTTGTTGTTGTTAGTGGTGGTGGTGGTGATGGTTGTCGTCATTGTTGTTATTGTTGTTGTTTTGTTATTATTATTATTATTATTATTATTTTTATTATTATTATTATTAGTAGTAGTAGTAGTATTGTTTTGTTGTTGTTATCATCATCATCATCAATCATTATTACTATTGTTACTATTATTACTATTATTAATTATCATTATTCATAGCAAACACTTGCTTTACACGAATGACAAATTTCTTCGTCTTTATTTCTTTCCTTATTTCTTCTTCTTTTTTTTGTCTCTTCGTCTTTATTTCTTCGTTGTTTTGTTTCTTCGTATTTTTTCTTTATTTCTTCGTTTTTTTCGTGTTTATTTAATCTTTATTGCTTCGTCTTTCTTTCTTCTCTATTTCTTCGTTTTTGTTTCCTCTTTTCTCTTCGTCTTTATTTCTTCGTTGTTTTGTTTCTTCGTCTTTTTTCTTTATTTCTTCGTTTTTTTGTTTCTTCGTCTTTTTTCTTTATTTCTTCGTTTTTATTTCTCGTTCGCTCCCCAACAGCTGACTGCGATCAGGGCTGCCAACCTCGCCGAGAGAATTCTTGTGTGTTGTCTTTGTGTTAAATTTTCGTTGTTTTGTCGTTTATTTATTAGTTATTGGTGTTTTTTATTTATTTATTTATTTATTTTGTGAGTTTTGTTTCGTTTTATTTTGTATTTTATTTTGTGTGTGAGGTTAATCACTGATTTTATAATTGTGAATCTATATGGTTATATATCGGTTGATTAGGTTTACATTTATTGAGAGAAAAATAGAGGAAGTATTTTGTTTTACCGTAAACCTTCATCTCAACGGTAAAAAAAATGAACATGAGAAAGCGTTTACGAAGAACATGCCTCGTTATTTTATATATATAAAAAAATGACAATAAAAAATAAAATGTCACCTCGTATTGCAAAGCCATTCTCTTCAACTAAGTATAGAGGAACTCTCTTCCTTAATTCCAGAAAACAATATTAATAAAGATGATGATGATAATAATAATAATAATAATAATATCAAGGCTTTGTAGTACGAGAAATGCGGGGATTGGCAACCCTGGGACCCGTGAATCACACAAAGGGGGGGGGGGAAG
This sequence comes from Penaeus monodon, assembly GCF_015228065.2. NCBI lineage: Eukaryota > Metazoa > Arthropoda > Malacostraca > Decapoda > Penaeidae > Penaeus > Penaeus monodon. Next base: position 698,938 of record NC_051398.1, on the reverse strand, counting down.
TTGACGCGGTGTTGCCAACTCTACGCTCGTCTCGCTCTCGTATTTCCTTAAACCTCTGGCAACTGTTGCTGTTTATTCGAAACCCTTTTGTTATTTTCTTTCTCATTTTCGGGGGTAAGTTTTGATAATCGGAGAGGAGCGTTGGCGTGGCTTTGTGTCGCGAGGTTTCCCGAGGAGGAGGTAATGCTTGGCAACCGCGCCCGTGAAGGTCGTGCAGTGAGCCGAGTTTGAGAAGATCGTGTTATATATAAATTCAGATTAAAATTAATTAATTATTTTTTGGGGGGGAAGAAAACTACGATTCTTGTAGTTCGAGTCGGCTCAATGTAGAGCTGTTTATATATATATATAAAAAAAAACTCGCGTAAGATTTTTGGATTAGAGATTGTAAGGCGAGTGATAAAGTCCCTTTTTTTTTTTCTTAAGGAGATTTTAGGAAGAAACACGAATTCATCTCGACGAGATATCAAGTACATCAAGATGCCTCGATGCATATTCATGAACATGCCTATTTGAAGTCGATATATAAGTATGACTCACGAGATCGGCGAATATGATGCGTCGCATATAATTTTCCCCCCCTCCATTTACATTTAATATATATATATATATATATATATATATATATATATATATATATATTTATTTATTTATTTATTTATTTATTTATTTATTTATTTATTTATCTTTCACCGGGGATACCCAAGATAGGATGCTGTGTTGACATCTGTAATTCTCGGGCCCTTGGAAGCTGTGTTTGTATTTCATCTTACGGAAATAAAAGGGGGAGGGAGAGGGAGGGGAGAGGGGGAAGGAGGGGAGAGAAGGGGAGGGAGGGGAAGGGGAAGGTGGAGGGGAGAAAAGGGGGAAAGGATTTGGTTTTAAAGGGGAAGGGAGGGAAAGAGGAGAAAGGGAGGAAGGGGTAAGGGGTTTTGGTAGAAAAGAAGAGGAAAAAAGAGAAAGCTGATTTGTTTTCCCGTTTTTATTATTTCGAAGTGTGATAAAATTACGATATAATTTTTATATTTCGAGCTACAGAGTGATTTTTTTAAGGTTTGCTTACCAGGGACCAACGGCGCTTTTGGTTTTCTGGTAAGGAAAATTAGAAAAAGATTAAAAGGGGGATAAAAAAAAGGGAAAAGAAGGGGTGGGGAAGTGGGGGAAGTTTGAAAATGGGGGGAAGTGGGGGGGAATGGGAAAATAACAGTTTTAAAAGTTTTGGGTAGAGTTTAAAGGGTTTTAAGTTGTTGGATATGTTTTACGGGGGTTTAGAGGGGGGAAAATTGAAGGGAGGGGGCAGGAAGGGGGAGGGGGAAATTCGCAATACTGGGGGGAAGGTTTTTGCAATTGGTGGGAAAGGAGAGAAAAAGGGGAGGGGGAAAGAGGGAGAGGGGAGAGGGAGAGGGTGAGGGAGAGGAGAGGAAGAGAGAGAGGAAGAGGAGGGAAAAGAGGGAGAGGGAGAGGAGACGGGAGGGGAGAGGGGAAGGGGAGAGAGGGGGAGGGAGGGGGGAGAGGAGAGGAGGGGGAGAGGAGGGGAGTCCCAACCGAAAGTCGAAAAGGCTTGGGGAGACAGGGGTCAAAGGGAGGGGAGAGAGGGGGAGAAGAGAAGGTGAGGGGAAAGGGAGGGGGAGAAAGGGTGGAGAAAAGGAAAAGGGGAAGAAAGGGTTGAAAGGAGGGGGAAAGGGTGAGGGAGGAAGGGAGGGGGAGAAAGGGTGAGGGAGGAAGAGAGGGGAAGAGGGAGAGGGAGAGGAAGAGGGGGAGGGAGAGGAAGAGGGGAAGGGGGAGAGGGAGAGGGAGAAGGAGAAAGAGAAAGAAGGAGAAAGAAAAGAAAGAAAGAGTTGGTGGACCAGACAAGAGGAAGAGGAGGAAGAGGGAGGAGAAGAACACACGTGCGCAGGGAACTTTGTGATTAATTATTCACAGCAGACAACGTTTGGAACGCACCCTGTCCTCCCCCCCCCCCTCTTACCCCCAACTTCCCCTCCTCCCCCTCTCTCCCTTACCCTCCCCTTCTCAATCCCCCTGTTACCCCTTCTCCCCCCCTCCCCCCCACTCCACACCCACCCTTCCTTCCGCCCACGACCTGAGTACCCCCCCTCCTCCTCCCCCCTGTGAATGATGATACACCTACGAGACATTCACAACGCTAACGTCTCGCCTGTACGTTTTGCTGTGGGAGGAAGGGAAAGAGACAGGTTTTGTGTGGTGTGGGGTTTTGTGGGGGTTGTTTTGGTTTTTTTTGTGTTGTGTGTTGTGTGTTTTTTTTTTGTGTGTGTGTTGTGGTGTTTTCGTTTTGGTTTGTTTTGTGTCTTTTGCCTTTCTTTGTCTTTGTCTCTGTCTCTGTTTTTCCTCTTTCTCTCTCTGTATCTACGTCTGCATCCATGACTGTATTTGTTTGTCTGTATTTGTCTGTTTGTTTGTTTGTTTGTTTGTGCGAGGAGAAGAGGAAGTGCTGGCAGCGAGATGAGACGCCGGGGCGAAAGGTGATATCGAGGCTGGCGTCAAGACAAAGGAATCGACTTGTTTGATCTTGAGAAGGTTTGATGAGAAAGCGATTTCTTGCCATTTTTGTTGTTTCGTTTTTTTTTTTTTTTCGTTTTTTTTTTCGTTTTTTTTTTTTTTCGATGAGGGTTGGGGTGAAGGTGAGGCCGATGGAGTGACGATTTTGATTTTTTTTTTTTTATTGTTAGGTATACGTACCGGGAAATGAAGGGAATGATGTGTTCTATAAATAGATAGATGGATAGATATACAGAGAGAGAGAGAGAAGGGGAAAATGAGGAGAGGAGGGGAGATGAGGGGAGGGGAGAGTAGAGAAGAGAAGAGAAGAGAAGAGAAGAGAAGAGAAGAGAGATGAGAGAGAGAGAGAGAGAGATTAATAAACACACACGACACGCACACCCACACGGACACACACACGCACACGCACACACACACACACAACCCCACCCCCACCCCCCCACACACACACACACAACACACACACACACACACACACACCGCATATTTATCAAGGGGAATCATAGCTGATTTCTCACACTAATCTACGACCATATACGACTTCAATAAGATGTGACTTTTACTCGATAACCGTCAATGGGTCGTTAGATCAGAGATGTTGAATGGATGTCACTCTAGAGGAGCTGCAACTGCTGAATGGTTAATGGGAAGTTTTAAATCATGTTCGTTAAATTCGAGCCACATGTGCAACTTTTCTTGCATCCTCACTATTCTGTCCCTCTCCTCCTTCTCCCTTCCGCCACCGGTCTTGCCTTCCCTCCCTCCCTCCCTCTCTCGTCTAGCTCCCTCCTTACTCATCCTCTCTCTCTCTCTCTCTCCCTCTCTCTCTCTCTCTCTCTCTCTCTCTCTCTCTCTCTCTCTCTCTCTCTCTCTCGTCTACCTCCCTCCCTCCCTCCTCTCTCTCTTTCCCTCCCTCCCTCCCTCCCTCCCTCCCTCACTCACTCACTCTCTCTCCTTCCCTCCCATCCTCCCTCCCTCCTCTCCCTCTCTCGTCTAGCTCCCTCCTTACTCATCCTCTCTCTCTCTCTCTCTCTCTCTCTCTCTCTCTCTCTCTCTCTCTTCTCTCGTCTACCTCCCTCCCTCACTCATCACTCACTCTTCTCTCCTTCCCTCCCCTCCTCCCTCTCTCCCTCCCTCCCCTCCTCCCTCCCTCCGTCCCTCTCTCACACTCTCCCTCCCTCCCCCCTTCTCTCTCCCGCACATGCGCTAGACAGGTAATCCCACACTTGTGTTAGTCACCCTCTATTCTGGTAGCCTGACCTAAGCTGGTACTGGTCATTTGTGCCTACCACCTTGTGTATCCCCCCTCCCCCTCCCTCCCCCACCACTCCCCTCCCTCTCCCATCACTTCCCTCCCTCCCCTACCACTCTTCTCCCTCTCCCATCTCTCCCCTACCACTTACCCTCTCTGCCCCACAATTTACCTCTCCCTACCTCTCTCCTCACTCCCCCACCACTTACCGTCCCTCCCTCACCACTCCCCTCACTCCCCCACCAGTTACCCTCCCTCCCCTCCCTCCCCCACCACTAACCCTCCCTCCTCCACCACTCCCCTCACTCCCCCACCAGTTACCCTGCCTCCCCTCCCTCCCCCACCACTAACCCTCCCTCCTCCACCACTACCCTCACTCCCCCACCAGTTACCCTCCCTCCCTCCCTCCCCAACCACTCTCCTCCCTCCCCTACTTATTTCTCTCCGCCTCGCTCCTCCTTCGTCTCCCTCTCCCCTTCTCTACTTGTTTCTTGTCTCCTTCCCTTCCGTCTTTCATCCCCCTCCTCTTCTTATTCCTTGCCTCCCTCTCCCTCCCCCACTCCCTCCTCTCCCCTACCCCTTCCTACCTCTACCTATCCACACTTGTTATCTTTACCACTTCGTATCTCTTCTCTCTCGTTTCCTCTCTTCCTGTCTTCTGCTTCCTGTCCCCCCCCCCCCCGTTTATCCCCCATCTTCCCTTCTACGCCTCCACCCCCCCCCCCTTGCTCCCTTTCACCCTTCTGTCCGTGCTCACATTTGCACCTCCCCCCCCCCTGCCCCCTTCTCCTCCTTTGCAATTATCCCCCCCTCTTCTCTCTCCCCTTCTCTTCCCCTTCCCCCTTTCCCTCTCTCCCCCCTCACCTTTACCCCTTCCCCTCCTTTCTTTTACTTCTCTTTCACCGCTTTTTTCCCTTTCCCTCCTTCCCTCTTCCCCTATCTTCGCCCCTTACCTTCCTCCCCCTCCTCCCCCCCTCCTCCTCCCTTCCTCCCCCTCCTCCCCTCCTTCCTCTTCCTCTTCCTCCCCTTCCTCTTCCCCTTCCTCTTCCACCCCACCCCCCACTCCTTCCATTTGAGCACGGCGGCGACCTGTAAAGAGGCGAAGGTATAGGCTGTCGCGACCTGACGTGTCGAGATAGACGGGGATTCGCGAAAGAACATGCAAGCTTATGCAGCGTCAGAGAAGTCGGTATCCTGAGGTGCATTTTTATTTTATTTGTTTATTTGTTTGTCTGTTTATTATTGTTATTGTTATTGTTACTATTATTATTATTATTATTATTATTATTATTATTATTTTATTATTATTATTATTATTATTATTATTATTATTATTATTATTATTTATTATTAGTTTTTTATTTTTGGCGTATGAATTATCTGAGAATATTCTTTTATTTTTTTTATTTATTTTTTGGCGTTGATGTTGTCTGTAGAAGATGAGACTTGTCTTTTTTCTTTTTTATTTATTTATTTAGTTTGTAGGTTTGTGGTCATGTTATGAAATAGTGTATGACTTTTGTCTAATATATATATATATATATTAATATATATATATATATGATATATATATATATATATATATATATATATATATATATATATATGTATATATATATTGTTGTGGTTATTTACTTTCGCCTCATCTGTCTAAGTTCATATTTATTTTTCATTTATCTATGTATGTTTTTATTTATTTATTTATTTTCATCTCGTTTCTTCGTCTTACTGTGCTACTGATGTCTTTCTCACCGCACGCATACATGGATATTGATTACGTTATTGAAGAGCTTTATATTAGCTTAAGATTATCGTACTCGTGAATGTCAAGAACAGGCGGTTGCTAGAATTATTATGATGAGGCGGCTAATTATTCTTAATTTCCTTTAGATTATCGAGTTATTCTAATATCCTTCGCCTCCTTTTTACTGTATTCTCTATCTTCTTTCCTATCTTTTTCTTCTTTTCTTTATGTTTTCTCTCACTCTCATCATCTCTATTTCATCTCTTTCTCTCGTCTCTACTGTGCTCTGATCTCTTCTCTCACCTCTCTCGCTACATGATCTCTATCTACGTCTTGAGCTTTCTATCTGCTTAGATTTCGTACTCGTTAATGTCTGAACGCTGCCTGATCTATCTCTAATGGCGCTAGTCTTCTCTTACTTCTCCTCTCTCATTATCGTTCTCTATTCTCTCTCTGCTCTCCTCTCTTCTCTCATATTCTCTCTTCTCTCTCTTCTCTCTCTCTCTCTCTTCTCTCTCTCTCTCTCTCTCTCTCTCTCTCTCTCTCTCTCTCTCTCTCTCTCTCCCCTTTCTGTCAAGGAGCCATCTCCAGGACAGAGGCAGCCAGATTTTTTTTTTATTTCTTTAATGGACGATACAATTAAGTGGTCCTTTGTAGCTGAAGAGGCTTTGCTACCGAGAAGACTCTTGTGTTATGTAATACGGGTTATTGATGTCAACAAGAGGCTCAGTTGCATCTCTGAGAGAAAGACCTTTTTTGGCATAATGGTATAGATTATAAGTGGTATTGGTGTTTTTGTTGTTGTTGGTGGTGGTGGTGTTATCATCATCGTTATCGTTGTTGTTATCGTTATCGGCATCATTATCATTATTGTTATTATTATTATTATTATCATTATTATTATTATTATTATTATTATTA